>NC_090895.1:17498237-17520737 GCF_036669925.1 Montipora capricornis | reverse complement strand
TAAGTTCATCTTAAATCATTTTTATATGACCTCATTTTCAAGACATAATTTAGATATAAGCTCGTTTGCGTCTTTTTCTACGTTCTTTCATCTACCGCGTTGAAGTGTCTTGAGCTTCGAAAGATCTGCGAGACAAGAATCGACTGCTTTGACAAAAACGTGCCAAAGGCTATGAGATTTGTGCGTATTTTAGCTTCTGCAATTTTTCCACAGGTAAGTTTTAGTAGGAATTTATTTCTAGTATGATGTTTTGTCTATTTACGCCGGCATAAAGCGAGCGCTCAGAGGATCGGAAGGAAAATGTGCCTTTTGGATAATTTTTCCCTTAACCCTTAGTTTCAGCTTTATTTTTTTGGTGCAGACGGCGTGAAAACAATAGTTAGGTTTATTAGTAAACTGATGTCAGTTGGAGATGAATTATCACACCTTCTAAGTACACGTTTGTCCAGCTTCGGTGTTAACGATTTCTGTTTCATTTTTCCTGTCTTTAGAGTGGAAATTCTCCCAGCTCTTTGGATGTGGACAAGGCGGAGAGAAAACTTCAAGAAAATGAAGACCTCATGAAACGATTAACCGGGATTTGGGAAGATAAATGGAGCAAAACGCAAAAACTGATAGAGGTGAAGTGTCTCTTCGCTGTTAAAATTAATTCCATGTTTTGGCCTTTTTTTTAAATTTGCTTTTACTGCATGTCGATAGAAACATACGATTCCTTGAGTGCTTAAAAGCTGTGTTCGATATGTAAAGCAGGAAAAAGGGCGCTCTCAAGAGTTATGGAAAAAATCCGCGATGAAGCTTATACACATCCAGCTGTCTTTCGAAGATTCCACTAACGCGAACGAATTCGTCAAAAATGCACTTGTAACATAACCCATGGCTTAAACTTTAAGTTTTTAAAAACACACATGCCCCGATATCATAAGCAAACCGCTGATGACAACAATATTCTATAGCCTCCTTCAGTGTGGTGTGGACAGATAATAAATAAAATGATTGCTATATTACTTTTTTCCGGAGGCCAAAAGTCAGCGCTGCAAAGATATTAGCGAAGTCAATTATTGTAGCTCGTTTGCTGTAAAATACAAAAATGCATTAACGACAGTGGATGAATTAATAATATCGAAGAAATTATACTACCAAACGATACTTGGCGTATTTTAACTAGATATTAAAGGCAAAATCACGATTTCACAACCTTCATATTCACTATATCTATTGTTGCTCTTTTCGCAGTAGTTTTTTGGGTGGAAAATGACATATTTCGCACATTGCATGACTTTTGGCAAAATCAGATATGCTGGCAACCATGAGTGTCGGATTTGGTCAATGTCTAGAATATAGGCTATAAGTGGAGACTTTCTAGCTTTAAAATCTTTATTTCAAGATCTGTGAAATTTGTCTGTATTGTTTACAAAAGGTCGTTTTTGGAAGCAGCATCTGCCCTGGTCACTCATTTTGTTAAGCATTTGAGGAGCTCTTTTAGTTTTCTTTTCCCAATTCGAATTTGCTCTCAAATGTCGATCGTTATTTCTATCGCCTCTCAGAAATTCAAATATCGAAAAGTGTAATTTCAATGTGAACTTACTGTAAAATGCATTTTTTTTTTTTTTGTGGGCCGTTTTTGTATCTGATTGTAATCCCTTTTTCGAAGCGTTGATGCTATGTTTTGTCGTTGTATAAGGTTAAAAGAATAGGGATAACTTTGTGTCGCCGCACCCTTTCAGAAGTTCAGCTGGGTATTGTGATCAGTCTATTTTTTAAAAAAACTTTCTAATTAAAAGTGATTTTTGTTTTGAAAACCTTTGAGTATTAAGTGCGGAAAAAAGTATCTACTTGAATTGAAATATTTAGATGTAGGTTTCTTCACGTCACGTTTTACGTGTAAATTTTCGAATACCTGAAATTGTCACCATAGCAAAGACCCTCGTAAAATAAAGAGTGTTCTAAAGTTTTGCAGAAAGAAAAAAAAAAAAAGGAGAATATTGCATGTTGTAGATATGTTAACTTATTTTGTTTGTAGACATAATATCCAAGAGCTAGATCAAGCTTTAATTATACATAGAATTATTTTAATACAACGGTGTATGATTTATAGCCCATTTGGTTCCTTCGGTTTTTCATCCTCGCATTACCCTTAATTTTATTAAAACCAAAACTTCCTTCACGTCAAATAAAGTGTTTTAATTAATTCTCACATTTCGCATGTGGGTGAGGAGATTACAGCCAATAGCTGTTATGTATATTTTCTCGTTATTTAAAACGCACGTTTTCTTTCTCTTCTATGATCCAACACAAACTCGTGTTGTTAACCCTCTGCAAAATCGCGGTCCTTTCTTGAGCTTTAAGGATTAGATGTAAATATCCATTCTGATTGCAAAACAGGGTCATTTGCAACTCGTAAATTACGTCATGCGCACAGACATTCGACTCCCACAAGAAGCGACGACGGCTACGGCAAAGACAACGCCCACAAAGCAAGAATATTATTGGTTAAAAAGAGAAAAATACTCTTAATGACGTGCAGCGCGAATTTCCATGCATTTCTTTGCCGTCCTTCACAAAACAAATGACGAAATTTTAGGTTTTCACGACAACGTGAACGTATAACAATGAACCGTTCATTTTGTGTTTTCGCTTTAAAACCGTTCGTACCCATCCAGTTACAGGATAGTTCGCGCGCATTGTTGAACAAGACAGAATTATCGCGAAATACATGCGGCAGCGCTAAGTTATATTTTGGAGGGACGCTTTTCGTTGACGTTGCCGTTGTCCGCGCTGGAAATCCGTAATATCATTGGTTGCAGAGGAAAGAGAATCGTGCTGCACGTGCAGCACGCATTTTAGCCCATATTTTTGCCGTAGGTTTTGCGTTACAACGACGTGAAAGCAACAAATTTGAGGTTTTGACGACAGCGAGGGCGTACAAATTCAAACCTTTCATTCGCCATTTATACCCTGAAACTTCAGGAAGCCGACTCGTTTTTTTTGGTACTTTGGCAATCGCGAAGAACTTACGATAGGGCAAAGTTATATTTTAAGGTGCTGTTTTCGTCCACGTTGACATCGTAGATCTTAAAGTACCTATCAGCAGTGGCATACAGAACTGTTTCAGATCGTTCAAGAGGCTGAATGGTGAGAGGGAATTTAAAGATATTGAGACAGCTAGGGTCAATACCAGAGGGTGTTTTACCTTATTTGAACTCTGTTGGGTTAAGTGATCGTATTTGTTGAGTTTCTTAGTCGAGTCCTGTTCCATATCTCGATATCCCTTCATGTGAATCAAGAATATTACAACACATAAAGCAAACATCGAGTGCTTTATATTTGATGGCGTTATACAGGCAAATTCGCGGTACGTAATCGACATGTAAATTCAGCATCTGCCTTATTTTAAATGTCACGGTCCCCGTTATTTTCTGTTGGACATTTCCATTCGAGTAGCTGAATCTGGTTTACACGTCTAAATTTGCGGGCTAAGGCTGAACGTTGTGGTGTTTATTTTATTTTATTTTATAATAATGATTATTTTTTGCGATTTCAGCCAGCAAACATGTTTAACTTGTTCTTAAAGTTGTGTGGTATACTAAGTTCGACAACAAACTGAGTTGTTTTTCTTTGTATAAGAAAACTACATTGTTAACTTGTTAAAAAAAAAAAAACGCCCTAAGTATTTGAAGAAACTGTCCTGTTCGACTTCATCCAGTTTTACATTTCTTTTGCCTTGTATTTTTCGCACACACACCAAAAAAAAAGAAAAGCCATTGAGCAAAATAAACACGTTCTTAACTGACTCTCAGCCTGGGAATGTTCTTAAAATTTTGTTTTATCTAAGCCTGAATATTCTTTTTCACCACTTTCATAAATGGCGATTACTTTTACATTCTTTTGTATTTATGTAAGTTAGACGTACTGCCCTCATTTTGAAACAAAATTCTTTTGAAATTTGCTCGTCGTAGCTAGGCTAGAAAGGCTTATTACCATTAAAACAAAGGAATATTTTATGTGGCCGCCATGCATTACGAAAGAGGTCTACAGAAAAGGTTCTTATAAAAGAAAACTCCCATGGGTCTCCGGCTCAGCGGTAGAGAATCTGAACTTGTTATGAATGGAATATCGTAAATTCGGAGCCTTCGGGTTTTTATGAGGAGTTTTCCTGCGTTCCTCTTCTCTTTTTTTTCTCATTCTCTCAGCACTTCTCAATTAAGGAGAACATAGTTTTATTTTTAGTTTGTTTTGGAATATGTTCTTAGATGCAACTGAATTGATAGAATTGTGTTCAGTTCTCATATCACGCTGGCTATCTAGGAACAAAGCTTGCCCGCTCAGTAAACAACCCTTCAATTACGCGATATTCACTGTTTTAAGCAAACATGAAACTTCTCGTAATGTTCAAGTGTTTGTTACATAAATGTAAAATTCGGGTTGCAAAATCAAACAGGAAGGCCTGTTTGCATCCGTCCACTTCGTGCACAGCTTTCGAAAATGTCAACGATATATTTTATATGAGGGAGATGAGAAACGACATGGCATCGGCAACAACACTGGCACAAAACAATAATATCTTTGGTTAAAGGGTGTGAAATCATGGATCATGGTGTAGCACGGATTTAAGCACACTTTTAATTTTTGTGGTACGCAGCGCAATAACGACGTGAAATCACGTGGTTTTAACGACGTTGGGCTTTACCCTGCGAGCAGAGTCTCTTTCGATCTTCCTTGATAAGTCGGGAATAGGAAAGTAGATTCTGCTCGCCGCCTCCACATTCTTTGATTTGCCGCTCATCCAAAGAATTGGATGAGTCAGTCCGGTTTCGACTAGTCAAACCTGTTTTTTTTTTTTTGCGCATGAACAATCACCACGCGTCATCAATATTTTGAAATTTACAACAGTGTGGCAATTTTAACTGTCAGAATTCCCATGAGTTTTTCCTATGTGTGTCGGTTACAGAAACTTGTGTGACAGAAACCTATAAATTTTTCGGTAAAAAAATGAAATGGCATTTTAAGAGTATGGACTATCTTGAGTTTCCAATGAAATGATTCCTTGATTGTCGTGTGTTTGCCAGAGTTTTTGGAAAATATCCCGACTGTTTGTTTTCGTTTTTTGCTTTTGTTGCTACTGGTCACGCGTGACTGACACCGAACACATTTAAATTTCTAACGCATGCTCAATACGAAATGGGGAGGAGGCGAGCAGAGTCTACTTTCCTCTTCCCGACTTATGTAGGAAGATCGAAAGAGACTCTACTCGCAGGGTACGTGGGCTTACAAATGCAAACTTTTTATTTTCTATTTTTGCTCTGAAACCGCTCGGACCAATTTATTTTTAGGATACTTCGCCCACTTTGTGGCACGTGAATGACATGGAATAATCGCGAAAGACTTACTACAATGCAAAGTTATATTTTGAGGTGACGTTTCTATCTGTCGCTGTCGCAGGTCTGAAAGTTCCTATTTTTTAGAACTTCCTTGTTGAGCATAGTGAGTAGCAGCGTAAGGAAGATAAAGCGAAATTCCGCTCCGAAGGTGTAATTAGGGAGTTTAAGCAGGCAGCAGTGCTCGAAATAAGCGGTCGTCCGAGATGACCAGAAATTTACTCGGAATACCAGTTTTTTGGTGAAATAAAATGCAGCCCGGCCAAAATAGAAAATGGACCACTCGGTTTACTGGTCGGCCTTTTTGTGTCGATGTCCGATAGTAGTGTGATGTTAATAATAAATGATTTGTTGCAGCTGAGCATTTTCCCGTATCTTGAATATCTGTAACTTTTACAGTGCATTGTCAAATAGGAAAATGCAAGAACCAGTATCACCAACTTGAAGGCGATGGAGTACGAAGACGCCATTTTGAAAATGCCAAAACTGAAACAACAGGCGCACTCTAAGAATTATGGGATATTTAAGCTCGATCGCCTCGTGATAGCATCTCAACACACTGGGTTTCCTGAATGGGTAACCAAGAATTTATCATGGCAACCAAATTCACGGATTTGGTAGCCCGGCTTTTGAAACAGGGACAACCTTATTGTTTTTTTTTTTTTTTTAATTCCAAGCACTTGTGATAACGGCAAAGTTAACAAAAACTTCACTCCAAAATATAACTCAGCGCTATCGCAAGTATTTCGCGATTATTCCATCTTGTTCACCATGTGCATTACGGGTGAACTATCCTGTAACTGGATGAATTCGGACGGTTTTAAGGTGAAAAATAGAACCTTTTCTGTAGACCTCTTTCAGTTTTAATGCTAATAAGCCTTTCTAGCCTCGCTACGACGAGCAAATTTCAAAAAAATATTTGTTTCAAAATGAGGGCAGTTGGTCTAATTAACATAAATACAAAAGAATGAAACAGTGGTCGCAAATTAATGAAAGTGGTCAATAGAAAGTACCGTAAATTGTTCACGGTTGTATGCTTTCGCCCGTCAAACCCTAAAATTTGGTGATTTCACGTTTTTGTTTTGTGGTGCACGGCAAAGAAATGCATTGAAGTGCGTTTCTCACGTCCAGCTAGCACGAGTATTTTATCCCTTTCTAACCAATAGCGTTCCTGCTTTGTGGCGTTGTCGTTTTAACTCCCTAATACGTCACTGTGCACGAGCAAAAGAGGTTCAGGCGGCGAACATTGAATTCATGTTGGGAGATAAAGAAAACAAATTTATGGAAAGAAACTAGTAACACTTTTCCGATCCCATTGTGAACATGCGTGCATGTGTTTTATAACCGTAGAACGAAGTCTTCAAACGTCCACGGCTCGGTTCAACGTTTTTGTTTCTTTGTTTCTTTCGTTCTTTATTTCTTTAATGTGACGAAAAGGAAGTCGAGTCGATGTCGAACGAGTACAAGTTGAAACTGATAACCATCAAGATTATGATTTGAGTTTGCACGTTTTCAACAAGTTTTCTGTTTTTTTTTAGCTTTTCAACAGTAAAGAGCGACTCTCGGCTTCTGATTTCTCAATTGTTTTAACTCATGTGAAACAAAGTGCTGAAGTCTGTCTTGAAAAAAACGAGCAGAGAGAACTTGTAAAAAAATCCTCTTAATAGACTAAGAAAATCACAAAAATGAAGGAGACAAATATTAGAAATAGTTCATTGGTTCGAATTGACAAGACATTCAAAGCATAAAATGACCTTTTTTTTTTAATTCAACTTTGTTCAGCAAAGCGCGAAAGCTAAGTAACAATCCATATGAAAACATGTGGTACAATGCCGAAAAGGGCACAACACCAGGAGGAAACCGCAGAACTACGTTACAGAGATAATAAAATGTAAAAACTATAAGGAAATCATAGATCAACCAAGAATTTAACACCCCTCGACTTAAAGTCTGTAACAGAAGATAGGTTTTAATCTAAGTGCTTGACGAAAGAGGCAACATTTACTGTAGCGAATACAACGTTCTTAAATTAGAATATGTGCGCTTGATTGGTAAGATTTCTAAGTCCAACATTTGCGTGCGTGAGGCACGAATAACCTTAAACTAAATTTCAGAACTGAACATTCTCTGCTTTGGTGGCGTGATTTGAAAACATTTGAAGATACCTTTACCCTGAGGGTGCGTGTTTTATTGATATTTAAATGAGTGAAAAGGGTAAAGATTTACACTGTGAACAACATAAATTCAATAACAATATCCTCAAACATAACGTGTTTTAGATCAATGTTTCCAATACTTTTTGTGTGATATTATATTAAGATTCATTGTCCGTTTTCTTGGATTGCATGTCAACTGTTTGTCTTCCGTGCCTCTTTGATTTTGATGGACTTTATTTTTAAAAACCTTTTTGAGATCTTAGATAAGATTTCCTTATGTTTTTCTAACGACCTTTCTCATCTTTCCGCCGAGTACACACCACACAATAAAACGATAATCAAACCTGGAAGTGGGACGAAAATGGTATTATGAATATGGTTATTAACAAACGAATGAATCACCTGCTTTGGTTGTGAAAGTGAACAAAATAAGGGCTCTTTTTGGCGCGCGCGGGATAACCCAGTTCCTTAGTACGCAGAATCGCTTACTACCGACGGGAGCTTCGTGTTATTCCATCCCGTTGTTCTGTAGTCGCGGGATCGTCGAGCTGTGGCTGCAGTTCGCAATATTCAATCTCTAAAAAGGCGAGAAAGAGTACTTAGTTCATAGTTCTTGTTTTCATTCAGTTTGTTATATTACTGCCCGCGGGCCGGGATTCTCGTCTCATACCGGCTCGTCATTCTGAACTCGCGGGATCGTCTAGCTGCGCCATCAGTTCGCAATGTTGTTCCCAAGAAGGCAAGAAAGGAACATCAGTTATTGCTGGTTTTCACTCACGTGATCAACAGCCATGTTTTTCAACGAAAACAAAAGGAAGCGTTTGCATAATAATAGAGTTAAATTCCCGGAGGATTTGGTCGGGGCACCAACATGGCCGCCTTTTCTTTGTTTGGGCACCAACATGGCGGTCGTGACGTCATGTGAAAACCAAGAATATATTTTTTTGTTCAGTTTGTTACTGCCCGCGGGATCTTCGTCTTATACCGTTCGTTTCTCTCTACTCTCGGGATCGTCGAGTTGCGCGCCCAAGAGGCCAAAAAAGTCAAATTTTATTCTTAATCTTTTATATACCGACTCACTTTGTTACTGCCCGCGGGCCGGGATTCTCGTCTTAAACCGGTCCATTGTCTGTACTTACGGGATCACAACTCTGTTCGATGTCACGAGTTTTTTCCTTAGATAACAGTAGCTTTCTTTTAGATTGATTTTTATTTCCTCGCGGAAAGGTCTGTAAGGTTGTCAAAGTTGTAAAAAAAAAAAAAGAGTTCATGCCCTCGGGACCTCATCGAGAACTTAATGGTCTCTTTTATCTGGGATGGAAGTATCCGGACACGTTTTGCGTGGATTAAGGACCAAAATATTTGAAAGCTTTTTGTTTGAAATCCAAACGCCCTGCATGCAAAGCAGTTTTATCTTTCTACCTTTTGTCGCAGAATTTTGCTATCGGCCCATTCTATTTATTTCTCGTATTTTCTCTTTCTTTTTGGTTGTTAATTTGCCGGTTTTATACTTAGTTTCCTTTCTTCTTTTCCTTTAAAGCTGTTTCGTGGCTAAATTAATATTGTCATCGTTTTGGAGCCACTTGCATGAATTTGAGGGCTAGTGAGATAGTGAAAATACAGTTGAGCTGAGTAAAGTTTTCTAAATGAAGGATTTTGAAGTCGGATTTCATCATCGGACAAAAAAATTGTTAAACTTGAAAGTCCAGTCTGAGATGAGCGAAAAGTTTAAGAACGCCTGTACCAAGAACCATACAGTTAAGAGCGAGTGAGTAGTATAAATAAAGATAAAAGAATCGAAAACTGTAGTGTAACAGGACAATGAACTCAAATACTTATAGGGGCGTTTTTCAACACTAGCAATGTGGGTTTCTTATTGCATGAATCACCGAACAACCACTCAGTTTGTAGTCGAACTTAGTATACCACACAACTTTAAGAACATGTTAAGAACGTTTTCAGGCAAAAAATCGCAACAAAAATAAGAACGTTTAGCCTCAGTCCCAATATTAGACGTCATATTGTATTGGAAACCTTAGAGACAAAACGCTCGAAAATTACTGGCACATAGTGTTTATTTTTTACTGTTTACTTTCAAAACCAAAATGAAGTATACGGTGTTAGGTGCTTTTGTTGTGCTGTTGCTTATTTGTCGTTTGTTTAACGGCCCTCTAGCTATACCACAGAAGACAAACCACAACATTGGGAACTCCGGCCATCCCCTACTCTTTGCAAAAAATGTGTGGGTTCTTTCACGTCCCACAGGTTTATGAACGTTGAAGGGTTGCGAGACGATAACTTAATCTATTCCACAGAGGACAAACCACAACACCGGGAACTCCGTGCCCTTTTCTTTTCGAAAAGTGTGTGGTTCTTTCACAACTGTTGTCATAACTGATACCAAAGTCCTGTGTACGCCTTCAAGGATTACGTTAAATGACAACATCGGAAAAGTCGTTAATCAAAACAATCATCGGTTGTACCGTTGAGCATCGTACTACTGTGCAGGACCTAGAGGGATCAAAACCTCTCACCAGACCGATACTCAGGGTCTTTAAATAACTAAGGAGAAAGTGATGCTTTTGTAATGACACCTGCTAGTGGTTAATCTCTCTATTCTTCTCGGACAAGGACGATAAATCGTAGGCCCCGTCTTACAACCCATCACTGATCCTAGGGAATTTAAGATCTACGACGGCGACGGTCGACGAAAACGTCACCTCAAAATATAACTTGGCTCTATCTTAAGTCTTTCGCGATTATTCAGTCTAGTTCGCGTCGTAAAATGTGGGCAAAGTATCCTAAAAATAGATCGGTACGAGCGGTTTCAAATTGAAAATAGAGAATGAAGGATTCTCTGTTGCATGCTTACGTTGTCGTCAAACCCTCAAATTTGGTCATTTCACGTCGTCTTTATGCAGATGACCGCATAAATACTTGCTAACATCCGTGCTGCACGTGCAGCACGATTATTTATGCTCTTTTAACCAATGATATTATTGCTTTGTGGCGTTGTCTTAGTCGTAGCCGTCGTCGTTTGTTAAATTCCCTCATTTCACAGCACTGTGGGACGTGTGTGAGCGAAAAGTTTGAGAGCCGTAGATTCAGACCCTGTCAAATGGCCGGTACTCGACGAAGTCGGTATTGTAATCTCCTTCCACTGTTTAACCGTGACCTTATCAAGCGAGTTCATGCCAAATTTTAGATTTGTACTCTCCACTCACACAACACCACGGTTTTTATAGAAACGCATTTGGCTATTTTTTTTTTTCCGTTTGTGTTTGATAGACCAAAGAAAAACAACACGTTTAAATTTCTTCTTTGGATGCATTAGCCTATTTGTGTGTAACGGCTTTCGCGAAGTCTTTGATTTTAGCAAGAGATATTGTATTCTCGTATGAGCTCTCTTGAAGTCAAATTTAGGTAAACGAACTTCGATACAGCAACCAACGCGATTATCAATCCCTTTCGACGCATAGAGCTTCGAAATAGCCATTTTGCAACCGTAACACGTCACAGTTATTCAAGATGGCGCCCACTCGGAAATTTGAAAACAAAAACAAAACGATTGCGAAATTCCCTTCGAATACAAACGCTTTCTTTGAAACAATCTGAAACAATTTTGATTGAAAACATTATTTGCTGTAGAAGCAAAAAATGTTCATTGCAGATTCTGAAGACATCAAGTACAAATTCCGCTTCCAGTCGAGTTCAATTGTTACGTTCTAGTCAAATATTTTTGTTATATTATTTTCTTATGGTGGAAGTTCCCTTTTAAAGAATAGCGAAACACGTATTTTTTCGCAAGTCCCGAATTCGCCCGTGATTTCTTGTCCCGTCCCGTCTGACTTCACGTGCATTTGGGGGTATCCGACCGATATTTCGAACTGGTTTGTTTACATTCCGGCTCTGCTCTTGGGTAAAGAGGTTTTACAGGGGCAACATTTAAATTATCCTACTATTCGATCTTGTGTTGATCTAAAACAAAATGTATTTCATGTAGTGTATGAAGCAAGAAACGGTCGCATTAAAAATATTGTTCCTCAGTACTGCTGTTGTTGACTTTGATTAAGAAGCATTAACGATTAACCGGCAAAAAAATTATACCATCACTTTGAAAACGTTTGTAGAAGCGTTTTATTACGAAAAAGATATTTGAAACAATTTTATTTCAATGGAATTGATGCTATAGAGGATAGATTTGAAGTGTAAGCAAAGGTTACGTGCCAATTGAGAAATATGTGAAGAACTATTTGTTCCGTCTTTCGTCCGTCTTCTCCAAACACAGGAAAAGTTAATTTCCTAAGGTAAACGTCTTAGGAAATGAGCTTATTGACTATTGCCGTCATTTACGCAAAAATATCTTTTAAAGTTTGATTGGAAACGATCTTGTTTACGGGTCAAGGTTTTTCTGAAGGCGGGATTGTGTTTATAGAATTTCAAATAGTAATCATTGATTGTAAATACAAACGATTTAGTTTATAAAGTACAGGATACAGTAAGCACGTATGATACAATTGTTTAGCTGCACTTAGAACGTCAAACCGAAACAGTGTTTTATTTGAATAACTCATGGCGTTAGTGTTTTCAGTCATTACTCCTGTTGTAAGGTCAAGTTCTCTTAGTGTTTGTTCCAAAAATGGATGCTTATCGTAGGGAGAAAATGAGTTTTTATGTTACAAGAATGGTTTGCATCGCTTATTTTTGTCGCTCTAGTGGGCTGTGAAGCGAAGTCGGCAGCTACAGTCAGAAAATTCACCACCAACTGGTCACATAAAATTTGCTACGATTATCTCCTTCGACTTAAATATGAGTTGGAAATCAAAACTTTATGTGCTTCAGATGAGTAATTGTCTTATATATTCGATTACTGAGCTGTTGTTAATGACACCGGCGTTTTTGGCTTGCATCCAAACGCGAGAGCAAGAACAATTTGTAAGGCATATGTAATTCGACATTTGAAAGAGTTCGAAGCGCCTGTTTCACATCTTCAAGATACTAACCAAAAAAATACACTGATACGTTTGACAAAAACTTTTGTTTTCATTACGGTTTTTATCTTTTTTCTTTTATCGGAAGTCAGTTTACTTAATAGGGATAAATGACAGAGAAAAATGACAAAAGTATGTTTCTAAAAAAAAGGTATTCGTTGGTTATAGTGAAATATGATTTTATTATTTTCTATTAACCATAAACTTAGCAATGCGCGCCTTAATTCTTGTGAAAGCGGGGACAAAACAGCTTCCTGATCTTTTTCAGTTTTCGTTCTAGATTTAAATAATTTTCAGTGACAGTCACGCGGATTTTACGAAGTGCTGTATATTGTACAATAGGTGGGATCTTCTATAAGTAATTGCCCACCTTTTTGAATGGTGTGTTTTTTAGAGTAAAATAGTTCAGCGATAGACTGAACACAAATAATCGGAATTTTTCTAATTTTTTTTTCTATATATTTTTTCTTTTTTTCGCTCTCTGAAGCACTTACAGTGTGTTAATATTAATTAATATACTTTTCTGTTGTACACGGGCTGTTCTCAACCAGATTAAAAATTCTAATAATTTTTTACCAAAATTTAAAGGTGGCACGAAAACTGGTGGAAGCAAGCACATGTCACTTTTCCACATTGTTCACTCCGCTGGAAGAAACCATGTGAAAGTGAAGAGACACGAAGATAGAGTGGCAGATTTGAAAATGTAACCGGCACAATTTGCTTGGAGGGCAGGAGATAGACTGCAAAACAGATGTAGTTTTTGCGAACGCAAGCGACGCGGTAAATATTCAAACGAAAGGTCTGGAGCTTCGCGCCTTGCGGAAATGGAAGAAAACGACTGTTTTGCAGTCTAGGCAGGAGAGGGAGTTGCTGTACCTTCAGTTCGCACTTTCCGCCTCACGGCTAAAAGTGTACGAAAGTACAGAATTTGACATCGCGCTGGCATATAAATTAGTCGAATATTCTGGTTCTTTTGCCGACCCTCCAAGAACGCTTCTCAAAACTCGATACAATCTGTAGGCAGCATCTCCGTTATTTTTAGAGCATTTATTTCCCAGTCGATAGCTGTCGCTAAACGTTTTTCCTATTTATTTTCTTCTCCATAGGAGCGCGCACTTGCTGTAACAGAGCTGGGCTCAGCGCTCAGGTTTGAAACAGATGAACCTCACTTTGTCAGTCTGGGAGGAGGACGGCTTAGTATTGGCGTCACTTTGTGCCCAATTAAACGAGGTTAGATACTCAAAGCGCGAAATTCCTGAGTTACGTCATAGAATGACCTGGAAAAAACGTTTGTATTTGTTACTCTGTCTGATTAAACGAGGCAGATAATCATCCCGAATTTGTGAAATCACAAAATGCGGACGTCAACCGAATTTTCTTTTTTTTTTTTTTTTTTTTTTTTTTTTTTTGGGGGGGGGGGGGGGGGGTGGGCTTATTTCCGAGGCGAGAAATCCTTCCGTAACTTTTCAAGCCAATATACTTAGCATTTCATTTTTTTGTCTCGAAAACATGTTAAAAGAACCAATTTTTCCTTGTTCTCGAAAAGATGTTAAAGGACCGACTTTGCGTGATAAGCAGTTGTAGGTTCACATATAAGGAGTTTAAAAGCATCGGATGTCGAAATCACCAGCAGCTCTCGTAACATATTATGTGAATGGTTCGATATCCAAGCCAACACAAAATACTGCTGAAGCAATTGAAACAATGTCTTAGACTTAAAAACAAAAGTGGCTGCTTACGAGAGAGCTGCTACATTACTGAACTGGCAATACTAACGAAAGCCTCTCTTGAAAATAAACTTCTGCGCGTTCGTAACCATTAGCGATTTTTCCCCCGTTTTTTTCGTGTTGGTTGACCCATACTGGTGGGAACACATCCTAATTACATACAATCAAAGTTATCTGTTTTGTTCTCGCGTTTTGCAAAAAAGTAAAAAAGTCCTTTTCAAGAAAGTGAAGATCTATCTATACGACAGCGACCTTAATAACAACGTATTTAACCCTTTGGCTACTGAGATTTGGCCGAAAAACACGTTTTCAAGCTAGTTGAGGGTTTTTTGGTCACTTTCGTGCTGTTTAAGAGCTAAGTCTCCCTACAAACCCGGTTTCAGGTTGTACACTCCGCGGCCTTTTTAGCCAGTGCAAAATAAGCGCTTGCAAAGTTCGGGCATGCCAGAAACAAAAAGCAACATTTGTTAATTTTTTTTCGTCAGCGGCCCAATTGGATCTAATCAGTCTACTACCGTGCCGAACCACGGATCGTTCGAATCGTTCGACTTGGAAAGGGGATGCCAACTTTTCAGAATAAAACTTTTATGAACGGTACCGATGCGGTGCGATTTCGCATACTAATTGTTTGGGTTTTTTTTCTTTCTCTTTACAGGAAAGACAGTTATTGGTGTTTCAACAGACACGTGTAAACCTGACATTCAATTGAGCGAAAAGGCATTGAACCGTAAGTCATGTCAATAGTCAATGTTGAACTCCTAACTACAGGCTTATGCAAACAGTTTCAACATTTGCCTAACATTCGTTCAACAAAGTTGTGCGAATGCCGTTCAAACGGTTCCAACGTCGCGCTAGCACTAGATCCAAAAATTTGACTGCGAGGAACTGGGAACAAGAAACCAGACTGTCCCGTCTAGGCCCCAGTTGTTCAAAAGGTGGATAACGCTATTGTCCGAATGCAAAAATGGCCGTCAACAAATTATTCTTTTGTCTTTGTGTTAATTGGCCTAACTAGCCTCGTTTTACAGCCCAAATTCTTTGTCAATTTGGCGCGTGTGACCGAGGCTTGTTAGGCTAATTAACCAAAGACAAAAGAATAGCTTCATAGCTCAGTTGGTTCGAGCGTCGCACCGGTATCGCGAGGTCACGGTTTCAAACCCTGTTGAATTCCTGAATTTTTCAGGCTTCTTTACGCAATTGCAAAAATTGCGTTCATAACTGCGAGGATCATAGCTTCACTTGATTTCATATCCGCAGTTCATATATGATCCATTTCATATATCATTTCATCGCTAAAAGAATAATTTGTGGGCGGCGGTTTTTGCAGTTGGTTAATCCACCGGTTAAATCACCATTCAGTGGGTAAGTCATAGTGAACCAAGTGCGCTATCCAATGGATAGCGACTTATCAGGGGGATAGCGCCATCCACCTTTTGAACTACTGGGGCCAGGTGTGTGCACGCGTGAATTCTACTACATATTAGCTGAACGCTTCATCCAACATTGCGAGAACAAAGGAATTGTTGAAATCGACGTCAGTTGAATAGGAGTTTTAAATCAGGTAAAATTTGGTTCCACACGCTTTCAACACTTTTTTAAACTTCCAACAACATTCAGCGAGACTTGTTCAAACGTTTCTGAGGTTTGTCTTAGCAAAGCGTTGAATGCCGTGTTAAAGCAAATAATTACATCGTTTTAACGGTTCTTAACTTGCTTCGTCGTGAGATAACCCTGTCGTTACAATTGCTAAAAATTACCGTACAGACAGTGAAATTACTTGCTTGAGGCATCTCCTTTAAGGTGAACGATCGCTTGTCAATCTTTTGGTTGTTCAGATGATTGCTAACATTTTTCGAGACACTGCTGAGAAGATGTGTTCGCAGGTTACGGCGAAGAGCTGGCCTCTTCTTTTAAGTTGTTCATGAATCTTTAAATTAGCTGATGGAACCTGGTATCTTTGTTTTATTGGCTTTCAGTGAGCATTGCCTTGTTTAGTACAATGGCGATGACGGTGGTGCTTTATTCCAAAAGCGGCCCTATGCTCCGTGATGGTATTCCATCTCCGAGCCAACCAGACTGCCACAAGGTAACGCTGTCCTAGCTATATCTGTCACTCCATGCGGGATTAATTCCTGGAAAGTTCCACGTAGTCTCCGTATTCGTTTCGATGGTAGAAGCAAAAAAAACAAAAAAACCCAGCTACGTTGAATCGGACGGTCGTACATACTCGAGTCTTTGCAAAGGAGCACTCGGGTTTTTTTTCCCGATTTTTCCCGAGTCAACAACACCGAGAAATAATGGTAGAGAGCATCCGAACATAGTGATCGGACAGTGCGTAGACTCATACTCTCTCAAAGAAACACTCGGGTTTTTGTCCTGGAGTATTCCCGAGTCAACATCGACCGAAAATAATTCTCTTCTCTTCTGGTTAGCATACAACAACAGAGAAAAACTCCCACCCCCCCCCCCCCCCCCTCCCTCCCCCGATTTTTTTCTGTTTTTTTTATGTGACTGGTAACAGCACCGCTACATTCGTTCTCTTCCTACCCCAAGGGAGACCTTTACAGGTGCCCTTCCTCCCTCCCCTGTTTGCGTTGCCTATTGTTATATTCAAGTTGGCTAGGTTTTTAGTTGGCTCGTGCTTTAAATATTGTTTATTCCTTCACATGGTCGCAGTTTGCATTGTTCTAGTTTCATGCGAACAACTCAATCTCTGAAATCCTACAACGTGTGTAGAGTTGGTCGCTAGCCAGAGCTTGTTGTCTTCAATTTGACATAGTTTAGTTTTCAAATGGTCTTTATCCGTCAATTTGTCATTCGCAATTTTCGCTTTTTCGTCCATTCCTCGGTTGTGGAGTTTGAAATTAATTCCTCGCGCCTAAATTTTTCATTCCCCGTCGCAAAAATTATCTGCGAGCCGGGAATTAGAATGTTGGCTTAAAGTCTTTTTCCATCGACATTGTCATGAATTTCTTACCCACAACAATTCATAATGTTCACCGAAACAACTTCTAGTTTTGGTGAGAGGAAGTTTATTTATTTAATTCTGCGGTTAAAACTGTTGTGATAAATAACAACTAATTTTGGGTTGTAATCGATCTCCCTGTAGCGGTTAGAGTGACGACAAATCATCTTGGCATAAGCTGATGTCGTTTCTAATTTGTCAACTTTTTTAATTAAACCATACATCTTTCTTTTCTCTCGCTCATAATTCCTTACATTACAATTTTTCATTTCTTTTGCGTTTTAAGTGAGTGTTGTCGCAACGCCATTTAATACAATAATGTGCGCTGAGCGATATTAACTTAATGGGTCGAAATTGCATGTCGCTAGGTTGGTGTGTTAAGTGCTTTTGTTTTTTTTATAGCAGTATCACCGGTAAAGGTTTTTATAACTTTTTCTTGTCATCCGAACCAACCTCCTTTGTTCAATGCATTTATCTTATTAGTTTATCGATGTTTTGTTATTGAAAATCAAATCTTTTGTGCTGTTACGAATGTCCTCTTTACTCAAATTTACTGTTTCGGCTTTATCTTGTGTTGATTCCTCTCGTCAAAGAAACGAGTCCATCGATGTGACTTCAGCATTTCGTCCCCAGTTGTTTTCGTCATTTACCTCATTTTTTCATCGTACATGTAGGCCACGATTATTTTTCATTGCTTAAAATTCCACATGACATTGTCGTGAATTCTCTTGTCCTTATAATTTCTTTGTAACTATTTATTGTTTTTTGTGACGTATTTTGAAATTCGTCTTCTTGACGCACAATTTTTGAGCTTCTGGCATAACTGCGTTCAATGCCCCCAATTTTTCTTTAGTGCTGTGTGTGCTGTGGAAAGTTTCCTTGTTTTCAGTATAATTACAAAGGTGATTATTGAAATTCCTCTGGCGCGCTGATTGGTTGCCGTTGAGTTGATTATTACGCAATAATCATGTAAGGCTTTTTTTTTTTAATCGCCGCACGCAGTTTAGTCGAGGTGTCAGACAAAGAAATTAATTATTCCAAAGATAATGGCCTATTATTTCAAATACTCACCTTTGTAATTATACTAAAACAATTATTAATCTCATACTCGGTGAATATCAACCTCTAACTTTCGTCCTCGGCTTTTTATTCACCGATATTCACCTCGCCTTCGGGGAATAGCTTGTTGAATATTGCCCCCTTCCGCAGGATAAAAAAAGCACTGCAGGAAAGTATTGCATAATATGCATTGGGTTTTCCTCCTCATTTATGCAAGTTATGAATTGTGTATACACGTGATGCCCAGGGAGCCAGCTAATCGAATCCAGAGCGGCGACGCGTTTAACCTGGTCCCAGAGGTTTTTCTTGAGCCGCGAGAGAGCTGTAAAGCGTTAAGGACGAGTCCCAAAGTGGCGAGAGAGAAAAACCTCTGGTAACCCTGGACTTGAATCTCACTTTCATGCCGATGCCAGCTGTCAAACGCGTCAAATTGATAATTACAAAATGAACCAATGCAACTTAGCAACCACGCGCCCCCTCTGCATTACCAATCAACGAACCAATCATATTGGTTTGCGTATTTGTTAAAAATATCATCCAATCCAGCCTGAGGTCAGATCCTGACCCTGGCGTCTGCTTGAAAGTGAGGATTCAAGTCCAAGGTAACCAGAGGTTTCTCTCTTCTCGCCGTTTCGCGACTCGACTTCGCCTCTTCGCGGCTCTATCGTGGCTCAAGAAAAACCTCTGCCACCCAGGGTAAGACGCGCTGTTCAGTTTTGTTTTGCTCGCTGCTGAAAGCATATCCAACCTTCGTCTTTCAATAGGAGTTTAAGATTTCGGCTACGACTGGTAAAATGTTGCTCTAAATTTAATTTGCGATGTCTTAAAGGAAAACTGAAGATAAAAATGGATTTTTTTTTTCCTTCGCCAAATCTGTAGTGCCTTACTCATTTAATGGAAATATTCGAGTATTTGAGGGTTTCTTACATTTCGTCGTCTTATAAGGCCAGAAAGACCCGTATTGATCACTCGATGGAAGTCCGCCATTTGGCTGTACAGCAGGCTTGGGCGCTAAGCGTGAGGTCATTGTGCTCACTTGCTTGAAAGAGGGAAACTTGAAAATGGTTCAGTGCGTTATTGTGGGCTGTTCTATTAGAACTCTCAGACACAAAAGAGTTAAGTTTTCATCGTTTCCTGTTAAAACGAAATCCTTCTCAAAGAATGGCTCATCCGAACTTGCCAAATATCCAGCACTGTCACATCTGTTCGGATCATTTCGAACCCTCCTGTTTTGACGGTGTCTTGGCCACAGGGTCGATGCGACAGTTGCATGTAATTGAAGAAATGTAACTTTGTGACTCCATCGATTCCATTTATACCCAGTGAGTGAGGTATGTTTTCTTATTCGGGAGATTTCAGTGGCAAACCGGGCGCCGGAGAAGTGAACCGGAGAGTTGTTTTGCAAGCAACTGGGACACGTCATTCCGTGAATGGCAATCGCACTTCAAGCTGGGTTTTATAAACTCGGCAACGATCACAAAGATGTTTAAGTTTGCCAAATATCCAGCACTGTCACATCTGTTCGGATCATTTCGAACCCTCCTGTTTTGACGGTGTCTTGGCCACAGGGGTCGATGCGACAGTTTCTTGTAATTGATGAATGTTAACTTTGTGACTCCATCGATTCCATTTATACCCAGTGAGTGAGGTATGTTTTCTTTATTCGGGAGATTTCAGTGGCAAACCCAGCGGCAGGAAAGTGAACCAGAGAGTTTTTTTTTCAAGCAACTGGGACACGTCATTCCGTGAATGGTAATCGCGCTTCAAGCTGGTTTTATAAACTTGGAACGATCACGAAGATGTTTAAGTTTGAAAATTCGCTATACTACGAACAGAGTAATGTGTTTACATACGATGGCAGTTTGTAGCGCTTCTCTTTACAAACACATGCACGGTCGAAAAGCTAGAATACTGCGTTACACAACGAATAGCTTGATCTGCTGACACGGCTAACTTTAATAGATACTAAGCTATGTGTTAGATGTAGATCTGTTAGTTAAGAGCTGTGAGTATCACCAGGCGTCTGTAAACTAAAGTTTGTCAAATTGATTCGAAATGACAGACAAAACCACACCAGCCAACAGAATCTCGTAGTAATCAAGTTGTTTTATTACCTTTTGAATACAATCAATTCACCTGGATTTTGTTCGTAGCTTCCTCTATCTCGCGGTAAAGCAGATGCGTTCCTTTTCTTGCTGTCCCGGTCTCCCAGTTTACGCAGAAAGCAACACGCTGTTTTTAAATTGACTGCGAAGGCAAATACCTTGTTTGATGTGTCAGTTAAATCTTCAAATTTAAACCTTTTAGCTTTGATAACGAGCCAGTTATTAGCATCGAAAACTAATAATTCTTGAGTGGCAAAGCGTTAATGACCCCGTACATTCTTTCTAAAATCTCGGATTTTCAAAGCATCATTACTCAGATTTAACAATTACTGGATGAGGTTTTTGTGATATCCGGAATAATCAAGGTCGAGGTAAGTGTTATCAGCCGAAGAGAAAAAAAAAATTAAAAAATGTGAATGAAAAGTGCTAGTGGCAGTGCCTGGAGCAAATCTTTTCAAACTTAACGCATGTTTTATGACTCTATAAGACCGAATGCATAAATGGCGGCTAAAAAAATATTCCTTTGTTTATGTTCTAATTAGCCTCACAAGCCTCGTTTGCATGGACAAAATACAAAAAATATTGCTTGAGAGCGAGGCTAGTGAGTCTAATTAGCACATAAACAAAAGAATATAATTTTTGAACGCAATTTATGCCTTCGGTCTATTTCCTTACGCTACAACACACAATCAATAGACCACTCATCGTTTCGTATGCAAATTACCCCTTCTAGACCAATTGACAGTCTCACATGGACTGTTCATTTGTTACCTTTTTTCATAAGAGTGCAAATCCGTAGAGCAGGATTTACGGGAATATTCACTGGGAGTCCACTACTGAGGCACGACCGCCCCTTTTTTTCACTTGTCCGTTAAGTAGTATTTCGGAAACCTAGAAGACACGGGGATCCTTGTTTTAGACTCCCAACTTTTGTCTTGTTTTGCAGGTTGTATGGTTTGCTTGGAAAGTCGAACTACTTCCGGTTTAACCATCCCAGAGAAGCAAAGAGGATCAAAGAGTCACATCCGGGAAACCGGTTTTCTATTGTTCCTGACCAGTATTACCCAGGTATGACCAGTTTCATGATTAGGCCACGTTTTTCAAGCGCCGGCCGGATAATGTATCTACTAGGTACGCCACTAGCCAGAGCATATAATGTTGTGTGGGAACATTCGCTAACTCCAGCGACACTGAAGCCCTTGCTGAACTCCAAACTTAAAATCCACACTTTAATGTCTACTTCGTAAAAACGTTCTTCGCAATACAATGATGATCTATTTTGTAGCCTGTGCAAGCTAGCGGTATTGTTTGGCGAGAGGCAAATTAAACGGCGCGGCGACGCGCGGCAACGCGCTGCAGCTCCCCTCCCCATTCTCCGAGTGGCATCGCCGCTCCGTTAATTTTCTTCCACCTGTGCTTCGTCGGAAAAAACGATATCCTTTGTTACATAACGTGATTGGAATTTTGAGAAACCAGCCAAACGATCACACTTAAAGCGAACAAAATAAAGTCACAGTTCCATGATGGTCGTTAACCGTTAAACGCTGGATGTGCGTAGAGTGGTGCATGTTGCGGTTAAGTGAGCAAATAATCAAATCTTTGCCTACTGAAACTTTCAGATATTGACTTATCCACCGGATAGAGTTGTCGCGAGCCTATAGGGCCTCTTTCTGCCACTCGTTTAAGCTTATAGGAAATATCCGTTTACAAACATTTTCACGGGAACAAAAGACGCTTTGTTCCGACAGCCAATGAGGCTCTGGTTGGCACATTACTATCGAACCTCGATCATCCGGACTTATTCTCTGGTTCCAGTTTTGTCATGAATATTTATTATTCATGATCAAGATCCGTAGCCATATTCTATTTAACTACAGCGTTGAAAAGTGAATGAGGGCGAGTTTGTTTCGCTTCAAAAAGTCAAAGCAGCTCTCGCGTTTGCGTATAAGCAGAGTTGTTATGTTAGAAGCCCATTACCCAGAAATGTTGATCTCACCCATTTGGCCTTTTGGCCCATCAGTTTACTGTATTATCTAAATTAGAATAGTGGTTTTGCACGCCAGCCATGTTGCATGGCAGGAACAATAGATTCTTTTCCTATGGGAACAAATGCTCTTTCTAA
>NC_090895.1:17455387-17493634 GCF_036669925.1 Montipora capricornis | reverse complement strand
CACTTTGTCAGTCTGGGAGGGAAGACGGCTTAGTATTGGCGTCACTTGTGCCCAATTAAACGAGGGTAGATACTCAAAGCGCGAAATTCCTGAGTTACGTCATAGAATGACCTGGAGAAAAAACGTTTTGTATTTGTTACTCTGTCTGATTAAACGAGGCAGATAATCATCCCGAATTTGTGAAATCACAAAATGCGGACGTCAACCGAATTTTCTTTTTTTTTTTTTTTTTTTTTTTTTTTTGGGGGGGGGGGGGGGGGGCTTAGTTCCGAGGCGAGAAATCCTTCCGTAACTTTTCAAGCCAATATACTTAGCATTTCATTTTTTTTGTCTCGAAAACATGTTAAAAGACCAATTTTTTCCTTGTCTCGAAAGATGTTAAAGGACCGACTTTGCGTGATAAGAGTTGTAGGTTCACATATAAGGAGTTTAAAAGCATCGGATGTCGAATCAACAGCAGCTCTCGTAACATATTAGTGAATGGTTCGATATCCAAGCCAACAACAAAATACTGCTGAAGCAATTGAAACAATGTCTTAGACTTAAAAACAAAAGTGGCTGCTTACGAGAGAGCTGCTACATTACTGAACTGGCAATACTAACGAAAGCCTCTCTTGAAAATAAACGTCTGCGCGTTCGTAACCATTAGGCGATTTTTCCCCCGTTTTTTTCGTGTTGGTTGACCCATACTGGTGGGAACACATCCTAATTACATACAATCAAAGTTTATCTGTTTTGTTCTTGCGTTTTGCAAAAAAGTAAAAAAGTCACTTTTCAAGAAAGTGAAGATCTATCTATACGACAGCGACCTTAATAACAACGTATTTAACCCTTTGGCTACTGGAGATTTGGCCGAAAAACACGTTTTCAAGCTAGTTGAGGGGTTTTTGGTCACTTTCGTGCTGTTTAAGAGCTAAAATCTCCCTACAAACCCGGTTCCAGGTTGTACACGCTCCGCGGCTTTTTAAGCCGTGCAAATAAGCGCTTGCAAAGTTCGGGCATGCGCAGAAAGCAAAAGCAACATTGTGTTAATTTTTTTCGTCAGCGGCCCAATTGGATCTAATCAGTCTACTACCGTGCCGAACCACGGATCGTTCGAATCGTTCGACTTGGAAAGGGGATGCCAACTTTTCAGGAATAAAACTTTTATGAACGGTACCGATGCGGTGCGATTTCGCATACTAATTGTTGGTTTTTTTTTTCTTCTCTTACAGGAAAGACAGTTATTGGTTGTTTCAACAGACACGTGTAAACCTGACATTCAATTGAGGGGAAAAGGCATTGAACCGTAAGTCATGTCACCATAGTCAATGTTGAACTCCTAACTACAGGCTTATGCAAACAGTTTCAACATTTGCCTAACATTCGTTCAACAAGTTGTGCGAATGCCGTTCAAACGGTTCCAACGTCGCGCTAGCACTAGATCCAAAAATTTGACTGCGAGGAACTGGGACCAAGAAACCAGACTGTCCCGTCTAGGCCCCAGTTGTTCAAAAGGTGGATAACGCTATTGTCCGAATGCAAAAATGGCCGTCACAAATATTCTTTTGTCTTGTGTTAATGGCCTAACTAGCCTCGTTTTACAGCCCAAATTCTTTCAAGTTTGCGCGTGTGACCGAGGCTTGTTAGGCTAAATTAACCAAAGACAAAAGAATAGCTTCATAGCTCAGTTGGTTCGAGCGTCGCACCGGTTATCGCGAGGTCACGGTTTCAAACCATGTTGAATTCCTGAATTTTTCAGGCTTCTTTACGCAATTGCAAAAGTTGCGTTAATAACTGCGAGGATCATAGCTTCACTTGATTCATATCCACATATGATCCATTTCGTACATCATTTCATCGCTAAAAGAATAATTTGTTGGCGGCGGTTTTTGCATTTGCTTAATCCACCGGTTAAATCACCATTCAGTGGGTTAAGTCATAGTGAAACCAGTGCGCTATCCAATGGATAGCGATTTATCTGGTGGATAGCGCTATCCACCTTTTGAACTACTGGGGCCAGGTGTGCACGCGGTATTCTACTACATATTATGCTGAACGCTTCATCAACATTTGCGAGAACAAAGGAATTGTTGAATCGACGTCAGTTGAATAGGAGTTTAAATCAGTTAAAATTTGGTTCCACACGCTTTCAACACTTTTTTAAACTTCCACAACATTCAGCGAGACTTGTTCAAACGTTTCTGAGGTTTGTCTTAGCAAAGCGTTGAATGCCGGTTGGTGAAGCAAATAATTACATCGTTTTAACGGTTCTTAACTTGCTTCGTCGTGAGATAACTCTGTCGTTACAAGTGCTAAAAATTACGTACAGACAGTGAAATTACTTGCTTGAGGCATCTCCTTTAAGGTGAACGACGCTTGTCAATCTTTTGGTTGTATGATTGCTAACATTTTTCGAGACAATGCTGAGAAATGGTCGAGGTTACGCGAAGCTGGCCATTTTCTTTAATTGTTCATGAATCTTTAAATTCGCGATGGAAACGGGTATCTTGTTTTATTGGATTCAGTGAGCATGCCTTGTTGAGTACAATGGCGATGCGGTGGTGCTTATCCAAAAGCGGCCCTATGCTCCGTGGATGGTATTCCAGTCTCCGAGCCAACCAGACTGCCACAAGGTAAACGCTGTCCTAGCTATATCTGTCACTCCATGCGCGGATAATAGCCTGGAAATTCCACGAGTCTCCTATCGTTCGATGGTAGAGCACCCGAACTAGTAATCGGACGGTCGTACACTCGAGTCTTGCAAAGGAGCACTCGGGTTTTTCCGAGTTTTCCCGAGTCAACACCGAGAAATAATGGTAGAGCATCCGAAAGCTAGTAATCGGACAGTCGTAGACTCAACTCTCTCAAAGAAACACTGGGGTTTTTTTCGAGTATTCCCGAGTCAACATCGAAAAATAAATTCTCTTCGGTTAGCATACAACAACAGAGGAAAAAACTCCCACCCCCCCCCAAACCCCCCCCCCCCCACCCCCCAACACCCCCCCTCCCCCGATTTTTTTGTTTTTTATTGAACTGGTAACAGCAACGCTACATTCGTTCTCTCCTACCCCAAGGGAGACCTTTAAGGTGCCCTTTCCCTCCCCTGTTGCGTTGCCTATTTTATATTCAAGTTGGCTAGGTTTAGTTGCTCGTGCGTAAATATTTTTCCTCACATGGTCGCAGTTTGCATTGTGCTAGTTCTGCGAACACTCAATCTCTGAAATCCTACACCTGTGTAGAGTTGGTCGCTAGCCAGAGCTGTTGTCTTCATTTGTAAGTTGAGTTTTCAAATGGTCTTTATCCGTCAATTTGTCATTCGCAATTCTCTTTTCGTCCATTCCTCGGTTGTGGAGTTTGAAATTAATCTCGCGCCTTAATTTCATTCCCCGTCGCAAAATTATCTGCGAGCCGGGAATTAGAATGTTGCTTAAGTCGTTTTCCATCGACATTGTCATGAATTTCTTACCCAACAAATTCATAATGCAACCGAAAAAACTTCTAGTTTTGGTGAAGGAAGTTTAATTTATTTAATGCGGTTAACTGTTTGATAAATAACAACTATTTTGGGTTGTAATCTCCCGTAGCGGTTAGAGTGACACAAATCATCTTGGCATGAAGCTGATGTCGTTCTAATTTTCAACTTTTAATTAAACATACATTTCTTTTCTCTCGCTCATAATTCCTTACATACAATTTTCATTTCTTTGCGTTTTAAGTGAGTGTTTGCAACGCAATTTAATACAATAATTGCGCTGAGATATTAAATTAATTGGTTCGAAATTTGCATGTCGCTAGGTTGTGTTAAGTGCTTTTGTTTTTTTTATAGCATTATCACGGTAAGTTTTTATAACTTTTTCTTCATCCAAACCTCCTTTTTCAATGCATTTATCTTATTAGTTATCATGTTTTGTATTGAAAAATCAAATCTTTTGTGCTGTGACGAAGGTCCTCTTTACTTCAAATTTACTGTTTCGCTTATCTTGTGTGATTCACTCGCAAAAAACGAGTCATCGATGTGACTTCAGCATTTCGTCAGTTGTTTTCGATATTTCTATTTTTCATCGACATTTAGGCCACGATTCTTTCTTGCTTAAAATTCACATGACATTGTCGTGAATTCTCTTGTCCTTATAATTCTTTGTAACTATTATTGTTTTTTGTGACGTATTTTGAAATTCGTCTCTTGACGCACAATTTTTGAGCTTCTGGCATAACTGCGTTCAATGCCCCCAAATTTTCTTTAGTGCTGTGGTGCTGTGGAAAGTTTCCTTGTTTTAGTATAATTACAAAGGTGATTATTGAAAATTCTCTGCGCTGATTGGTTGCCGTTGAGGTGATTATTACGCAATAATCATGTAAGGCTTTTTTTTTTTAATCGCCGCAAGCCGTTTAGTCGAGGTGTCAGACAAAGAAATTAATTATTCCAAAGAGAATGCATATTTTTCAAATAATCACCTTTGTAATTATACTAAAACAATTATTAATCTCAGACTCGGTGAATATAAACCTCGACTTCGTCTCGGCTTTTATTCACGATATTCACCTCGCCTTCGGGGAATAATTGTTGAATATTGCCCCTTCCGCAGGATAATAAAAAGCACTGCAGGAAAAGTATTGCATAATATGCATTGGGTTTCATCCTCACATTTATGCAAGTTATGAATTGTGTATACACGTGATGCCCAGGGAGCCAGCTAATCGAATCCAGGAGCGGCGACGCGTTTAACCTGGTCCCAGAGGTTTTTCTTGAGCCGCGAGAGAGCTGTAAAGCGTTAAGGACGAGTCCCAAAGTGGCGAGAAGAGGAAAAACCTCTGGTAACCCTGGACTTGAATCTCACTTTCATGCCGATGCAGCTGTCAAACGCGTCAAATTGATAATTACAAAATGAACCAATGGCAACTTAGCAACCACGCGCCCCCTCTGCATTACCAATCAAACGAACCAATCATATTGGTTTGCGTATTTGTAAAAATTATCATCCAATCCGAGCCTGAGAGTCAGATCCTGACCCTGGCGTCTGCTTGAAAGTGAAGGATTCAAGTCCAAGGTAACCAGAGGTTTCTCTCTTCTCGCCGTTTCGCGACTCGACTTCGCCTCTTCGCGGCTCTATCGTGGCTCAAGAAAAACCTCTGCCACCAGGGTAAGACGCGCTGTTCAGTTATGTTTTGCTCGCTGCTGAAAGCATAATCCAACCTTCGTCTTTCAATAGGGAGTTTAAGATTTCGGCTACGACTGGGTAAAATGTTGCTCTAAAATTTAAATTTGCGATGTCTTAAAGGAAAACTGAAGATAAAAATGGATTTTTTTTTCCTTCGCCAAATCTGTAGTGCCCCTTACTCATTTAATGGAAATATTCGAGTATTTGAGGGGTTTCTTACATTTCGTCGTCTTTATAAGGCCAGAAAGACCCGTATTGATCACTCGATGGAAGTCCGCCATTTTGGCTGTACAGCAGGCTTGGGCGCTAAGCGTGAGGTCATTGTGCTCACTTGCTTGAAAGAGGGAAACTTGAAAATGGTTCAGTGCGTTATTGTGGGCTGTTCTATTAGAACTCTCAGACACAAAAAGAGTTAAGTTTTCATCGTTTCCCTGTTAAAAACGAAATCCTTCTCAAAGAATGGCTCATCCGAACTTGCCAAAATCCAGCACTGTCACATCTGTTCGGATCATTTCGAACCCTCCTGTTTTGACGGTGTCTTGGCCACAGGGGTCGATGCGACAGTTGCATGTAATTGAAGAAATGTTAACTTTGTGACTCCATCGATTCCATTTATACCCAGTGAGTGAGGTATGTTTTCTTTATTCGGGAGATTTCAGTGGCAAACCGGGCGCCGGAGAAGTGAACCGGAGAGTTGTTTTTGCAAGCAACTGGGACACGTCATTCCGTGAATGGCAATCGCACTTCAAGCTGGGTTTTATAAACTCGGCAACGATCACAAAGATGTTTAAGTTTGCCAAATATCCAGCACTGTCACATCTGTTCGGATCATTTCGAACCCTCCTGTTTTGACGGTGTCTTGGCCACAGGGGTCGATGCGACAGTTTCTTGTAATTGATGAAATGTTAACTTTGTGACTCCATCGATTCCATTTATACCCAGTGAGTGAGGTATGTTTTCTTTATTCGGGAGATTTCAGTGGCAAACCCAGCGGCAGGAAAGTGAACCAGAGAGTTGTTTTTTCAAGCAACTGGGACACGTCATTCCGTGAATGGTAATCGCGCTTCAAGCTGGGTTTTATAAACTTGGGAACGATCACGAAGATGTTTAAGTTTGAAAATTCGCTATACTACGAACAGAGTAATGTGTTTACATACGATGGCAGTTTGTAGCGCTTCTCTTTACAAACACATGCACGGTCGAAAAGCTAGAATACTGCGTTACACAACGAATAGCTTGATCTGCTGACACGGCTAACTTTAATAGATACTAAGCTATGTGTTAGATGTAGATCTGTTAGTTAAGAGCTGTGAGTATCACCAGGCGTCTGTAAACTAAAGTTTGTCAAATTGATTCGAAATGACAGACAAAACAACACCAGCCAACAGAATCTCGTAGTAATCAAGTTGTCTTTATTACCTTTTGAATACAATCAATTCACCTGGATTTTGTTCGTAGCTTCCTCTATCTCGCGGTAGCAGATGCGTTCCTTTTCTTGCTGTCCCGGTCTCCCAGTTTACGCAGAAAGCAACACGCTGTTTTTAAATTGACTGCGAAAGGCAAAATAACTTGTTGATGTCAGTTAAATCTTCAAATTTAAACCTTTTAGCTTTGATAACGAGCCAGTTATTAGCATCGAAAACTAATAAATTCTTGAGTGGCAAAAGCGTTAATGACCCCGTACATTCTTTCTAAAATCTCGGATTTTCAAAGCATCATTACTCAGAGATTATAAACAATTACTGGATGAGGTTTTGTGATATCCGGAATAATCAAGGTCGAGGTAAGTGTTATCAGCCGAAAGAGAAAAAAAAAATTAAAAAATGTGAATGAAAAGTGCTAGGTGGCAGTGCCTGGAGCAAATCTTTTCAAACTTAACGCATGTTTTATGACTCTATAGACCGAATGCATAAATGGCGGCTAAAAAAATATTCCTTTGTTTATGTTCTAATTAGCCTCACAAGCCTCGTTTGCATGGACAAAATACAAAAAATATTGCTTGAGAGCGAGGCTAGTGAGTCTAATTAGCACATAAACAAAAGAATATAATTTTTGGAACGCAATTTATGCCTTCGGTCTATTTCCTTACGCTACAACACAAATCAATAGACCACTTCAGTTTCGTATGCAAATTACCCCTTCTAGACCAATTGACAGTCTCACATGGACTGTTCATTTATGTTACCTTTTTTCATAAGAGTGCAAATCCGTAGAGCAGGATTTACGGGAATATTCACTGGGAGTCCACTACTGAGGCCACGACCGCCCCTTTTTTTCACTTGTCCGTTAAGTAGTATTTCGGAAACCTAGAAGACACGGGGATCCTTGTTTTAGACTCCCAACTTTTGTCTTGTTTTGCAGGTTGTATGGTTTGCTTGGGAAAGTCGAACTACTTCCGGTTTAACCATCCCAGAGAAGCAAAGAGGATCAAAGAGTCACATCCGGGAAACCGGTTTTCTATTGTTCCTGACCAGTATTACCCAGGTATGACCAGTTTCATGATTAGGCCCACGTTTTTCAAGCGCCGGCCGGATAATGTTATCTACTAGGTACGCCACTATCCAGAGCATATAATGTTGTGTGGGGAACATTCGCTAACTCCCAGCGACACTGAAGCCTTGCTGAACTCCAAACTTAAAATCCACACTTTAATGTCTACTTCGTAAAAACGTTCTTCGCAATACAATGATGATCTTATTTTGTAGCCTGTGCAGCTAGCGGTATTGTTTGCGCGAGAGGCAAATTAACGCGCGGCGACGCGCGGCAACGCGCTGCAGCTCCCCTCCCCATTCTCCGAGTGGCATCGCCGCTCCGTTAATTTTCTTCCACCTGTGCGTTCGTCGGAAAAAAACGATATCCTTTGTTACATAACGTGATTGGAAATTTTGAGAAACCAGCCAAACGATCACACTTAAAGCGAAACAAAATAAAGTCACAGTTCCATGATGGTCGTTAACCGTTAAACGCTGGATGTGCGTAGAGTGTGCATGTTTGCGGTTAAGTGAGCAAATAATCAAATCTTTGCCATACTGAAACTTTCAGATATTGACTTATCCACCGGATAGAGTTGTCGAGCCTATAGGGCCTCTTTCTGCCACTCGTTTAGCTTATAGGGAAGATATCCGTTTACAAACATTTTCACGGGAACAAAAGACGCTTTGTTCCGACAGCCAATGAGGCTCTGGTTGGCACATTACTATCGAACCTCGATCATCCGGACTTATTCTCTGGTTCCAGTTTTGTCATGAATATTTATTATTCATGATCAAGATCCGTAGCCATATTCTATTTAGAACTACAGCGTTGAAAAGTGGAATGAGGGCGAGTTTGTTTCGCTTTCAAAAAGTCAAAGCAGCTCTCGCGTTTGCGTATAAGCAGAGGTTGTTATGTTAGAAGCCCATTACCCAGAAATGTTGATCTCACCCATTTGGCCTTTTGGCCCATCAGTTTACTGTATTATCTAAATTTAGAATAGTGGTTTTGCACGGCAGCCATGTTGCATGGCAGGAACAATAGATTCTTTTCCTATGGGAACAAATGCTCTTTCTAATGCAAAACATTTTCATCGTTTCTGCCATGCAACATGGCTGCCGTGCAAAACCTCTATACAGGGCCCGAATGTTCGAAAGCCGATTAACTTAATCCAGGATTAGCGTAAACGTTTGTGTCATGTTTTCAACTCTTTGGTCAAAGTTTCTTTTGCTTATTTTTGTTTTTTTTAAGATTGACTTCTTTTGATTTAAAGTTTGCCAAATATCAGCGTTGAACAGCATTTGAGAGTAGAGAAATAAATTCCTTGGCTATTTTTAATCTGGGGTTAGCATTGATCTGCTTTTGAACAACCGGGCCCAGGTCCCGCGGAATTATGACTAAAAGCATTGTGGGATTAATATGCGGAGAAAAACATTTTAGCAATGTTTGTCCGCATTTTAGTCCCATACTGCTTTGCAATAAATCAACTGTGGAAAATGCTTTTTGATTTTGCGCGACGACAACATCGCTTCTCATTGGTCTGCAACGAAGTCGTCGCGCTAGGGATTGCTCGTGCTTAATGCAAAATCATGGATCGTGCAACGAACACAATACCGCCACGCTTTACCCGCAAAAATCTATCAGTTGCCGTACTAAAATCAGATTATGGGAGTTTTAGCAAGGAAGACGGCAACGTCAAATACAACGTCACTTCAAAATATAACTTAGCGCTATCCTAAGTATTTCGTGATTGTTCCATCTTGTTCACCTTGAACAATAGGGGCGAACTATATAACTAGATTTATAGGAACGGTTCCAAAGTGAAGGTAAAAATCAACGATTTCCTGTTGTATACTAACTTTGTCGTCGAAACCTGAAACTTGGTGATTTCACGTTGTTGGGGACCGTAACATAGAATAGAATACAATACAATACAATACAATACAATACAATACAATACAATACAATACAATACAATACAATACAATACAATACAATACAATACAATACAATACAATACACAATACATAATACATAATACATAATACATAATACACAATACAATACTTTACTTTACTTTAGTGGCCGCTCCCCATAGGGGCTTTTCAGGGCCAATGAATCACGACGAAACGACAGAACAGAACAACAACAGCTGTTAAGAATCCCAACTGGCTGGAGGCAAACCAGTTGGCTGTTTACAAGTGCAGCTGGGAAGTTGAACCAGGGACAACCAGGATCAAATTCAACGTCGGAGTGGTCAGAGCGGGTCTTGAACCCCTAAGCGCCCTAACCACTGAGCCACACTGCCTCCATCTACTACGGCGACGGCGACTGAGGAAAACGTCACCTTGTAAGTCTTTCGCGGTTATTCCATCTCGCTTATGTCCTACAATTTGGGCGAAGTATCCTAAAAACAAATTGTTACGAGCGGTTACAGAGTGAAAATAGAGAATGAAATATTCGCTGTTGTATGCTTACGTTGTCGTCAGAACCTCAAATTTGTTGATTTCACGTCGTCGTTATGCAGAATACCACAAGAATATGCGCTAAAATCCGTGCTTCACGTCCAGCACCATTCTCGTCACCAGAGCCCCGGATCTTATGTCTGCGCATGACCCTAGGCTCTGGGAGAGTCTATGTAGGAGAACATGGGCCGTAGGGTTCTTATAGCCAACAATTGGCTATTTGAACCTTACGGCGCCTGTTCTCTGCTCGTGCTAACATGAATGCACCAATCAGAGACCCTTATCCTTGTTCTTTACGAAAACCAATGAGAAGACACTTTGTGTTAGGGTTTCCCAGAGCTCTTACGCGCCAAAGAGAAGAGCTCTGGGGTCGAGATTGGTCCAGCGCGATTATTTATGCTCTTTTAACCAATGATATTATTGTTTAATGGGTTGTTGTTGTCGTCAACGTCGTAAAATCTTACGCTCCCTGTTGTTTTGTGGACAACGGCAAAAAAAAACAGCACTAATATGCAAGTTGCACCCGCCGCACGTGCAGCACGTGCTAATGTTTGGGTTCGCGCCCATACGTAACTACGCGCGCGTTGCTTTTGCATAATTACGATAAGTTGGCTCGAAATGTTGTCATGTTTATATTAATGAGCAATGACGTGATTTTCCGGGCGATTTGACAAAGAGAAGCAGTTTTATTTTATTTATTTATTTTTTTAACCACAAAATTGCACTCCCTACAGGTCGTGCAGCTTTGTTAGTCTTTTAAAGAAATTTAGTCCAAATGTTACTGGGAGAAAAGAAGAGTGTCCATTTTTAGCACATTCGAGTCATTGATTGCTCATAAATGAAATTTTTTTTGTTTGTTTTGTTTTTTTCAGATGTGGAACTCGCCATTGAACAGTACAAGAAGGACAAACAAGAAAGGGAGCGGTTACAGAAAGAAAACGAACGATTATTGTCTCTGGAACACGAGTACAAGGAAGCTGTCGAACGAATCGAGTTCGAAAAAACTCAGCTCGAAGAAGGACGGCAACAACTGCATGAGATGGAACAACAGCACAAAGAAGCTGTCGATAGTTTTGAACAGGAAATCGCTGTCCAGATCAAAGAGCTGGAAAGACAGCGCGAAGAGTTACAGCATTTTGAAGAAGAAAAGGAAAAACTGATGATGCTTCAAGAGAAATATGAAGACAATGTTAGGAAACAAGAGCAGGAACGCACAAGCAGCGAGAAGAGGTTAGTGCACTGGAGTCGTTAGGGAGTTTAAGCAAAGCGACGGCTGTGGCTACGACAACGCCACAAAACAAGAATAATACGACGTTTTCAACCAACCTCTAGAGACACCAATAACAATAGTGAAATGTACGACTTCAGGTGGACGAACAAAAGAAGCTAATGAGAGATCTTTTGTTTTCGTCCACCAATGTGGCGGCGATGACGTCACGTGAAAACCTTCTATTGGCGAACCGAAAGAGAGAAATGATTCTCGTACTTACCTGGACAATTTAAGCAATTGTCTCGTGTGGACACCTGAAAATTCAGTCGGATCGAACGGGAATCGAACCCTTGATCTCTGCGATGTCAGTGCAATGTTCTATAAACTGAGCTGTGAATCCACTCATTTGGGAGCAGGTCAATTTGTTGGGCTCATGTGTTCCGTCCTGTTGGCCTGTTCCAGGCTCTCAGATAGTCGAGAAAACGAAAAGAACTGCGTGTGAAAATCGAGTGTGGGCTTTTTCGTTTTCTCGACTATCTGAGAGCCTGGAACAGGCTACGTCCTGTGAAAGGACTCGATGAAAGAAAAACAAGAATATTATTGGTTCAAACGAAAAATAATCGTGCTGCACGCGTTTCAGGAATAACATTTTGCCGGCAGCCGGCTAAAAAACCGGCTACTTTAAATTTAGAGCCGTCTACTTTTCGGTCATAAACTTGCTATAAACAATGACAAAGCGCTTCTCCCGCCGCCTACTTTATATTTAAGCCGTCTACTCCAAAACCTATTGAGAACCCTGAAGGGTAATGTCTCCTTAGGCCTCACAACGAATCAAGAATTCCGTTCCCTTCTCTTTGAGTTCGTGCTTTTTAACGTTTCACTGAATTTAATCCTTAAGGCTTACGATTGACGAGATTCAAAATTGATGTGTTTACGAAGGCAACACTTTTTCCTTCGTTATTTTAAGACCCCACATGTTTGTCTAGCCGAAATTGAATCCACATGGGACTTAAAGATCCACAGCGGGGTACGGCGTCAACGAGGATGCCACAAGAGGAAACATAATTGCACTGCACGTGCAGCACGCATTTTCAACGCATATTTTCACGGTACTCTCCACACAACAACGACGTGAAATCACCAAATTTGAGTGAGATTTTGACGACAACGCGAGCATACAAATGAAACCATTCATTCTCTATATGTATAGTGAAAAGTCTCGTACTAATTTATTTTTAGAATACTTTGCCCACATTGTACGACGCGAACGAGATGGGCTTAACGTGAAAAACTGACGAAATTGCAGAGTTGTATTTTCGTCGAACTCGAGGTCGTTGATCTTAAAGTCCCTTCTTTCTCAGAATAGTCCAGTGTTCAACTTCCTAAGCCAACCCGGGTCGGTGGCCATTTTGCATGGCTCTCTCCGTCAATGACAGGTTTTACTTTTGGACTGCTAGCCTCCTGTATCATTCGAGCCAATCGCAACAGACCTTATTCGCTTGTACAGTTTGTTTTCTCAATTCAGATCATATGATTTGGTCCTCTATTTTGTTCAATAAGAGTGCATGCCGACATATTCATGCTTGCATGTACTCTTTAAGTGAACGAGACAAGGGATCAAAATCTCCTGCTGAGTATTATCACATGATCTGTATTGGGAAAACAAAATGTGTAAGCGATCAGTGTATGTGTCACGCAATCGAGACAGGCAAGGGAGGCTTGAGGAAGGATGTCTCTCCCACTTTCCTCAAGTTTTTGACGATTGCGTAACAAAATATTTGCTGACTAGCTCGTGAACTGAGTTCATGGTCTGTTTGATACACGTGAGCGAGCAATAAATATAATCATCTTTTCGTAGATTTTGTGTATGTCGAAGAGTACAAAAAAACACTCTTGGTTGAAAAGAAATACAGGGGATAAACTCTTTACTAGTGGAAGTTGGTGACTCTTGTAGCGTGCCTAAAACACTGTTGGTATCAGAAAGCTGGCGGGCAGAATCGAGGCCATCATTATCTGCTAACGTGTTAAATCATAACAACTTTCCCATCAGTTTATTGGTCAGACAATTCAAGCGGTGATGAGTAGAGAAGTTTCGAGTTTTCTCGTGACAAACTTGATAGCACAGATAGCAATCCTTTGGTGAATTCTGTAAAGATAGTGGTATTGCGTAATTCTAAATCTTAAATAATTGAAGAATTGTCCTGGAGGTCTAAGAAGCCCTTCGGCAAATGGTGGTTATGGTGTGTGATTGATAACTTAAAGGTGTATCTATTTTTAGTGTCAACTGAAATCATAAGGTTACGCTGAGGTCATGGCGGACTTAACTTGATGACAAGTTATTTTCCACAGCCATTCTTCTCTACGGGAAATTTCCATAATTGATTTCAGCCACAAGATAAGAATAAGTGCCGATTTGAAACTGAACGGAGGGCGATAACATTAGTAATAATGCGATTTGGTCTGTCGTTGCGATAGAATAAGGTTGATCGGCTCAAGTCAGCCACGATACTGAAAGATTTCGTTAGGTTACTTCGTTTCAATTTCGCTAGGTTGTGACACAATCCGCTTTTTATAGGGTTTTATGTCGTTGATAAATTGCGTAATGTAGAATGCTGTTATTTCGTAGGAGACAGGAAGAGTATGAACGATTGAAGGCTATGAAAGCTAAACTGGAAGGAAAAGAAGGCACAGAAAAAGAAAGAGTGGCTATCGAGGAATTACGACAGCAGCTTGCACTGCAGGAGTTAAACAGTTTAGAGGAGGAACTTCTCACCTATGAACAGCAACAGCTCGATAATGAGCTTATTGAACAAGAACGAAAGAAGCTCGAGGAAATGAAACGTAAACAAACCGAAGTCATTAAACAGTTGGAAGAAGAACTAAACGCCCAAATTAAAATGTTGAAAGAAGAACGAGAAAAAGAGAATTCCAAGATTCATCAAGAGAAAGAAAGGATCCAGATGTTGGAGGAACAGCAACAAGAAGCGTTGAAACAGATTGAACTCGAAAGGAAACGGCTTGACGAAGAACGCGAGGAAGAGAAGAGACGTTTGGAGGAAGAAAGGGAGAGACTAAGTAAAATGGAACAAGAAAGACTAGAATTGTTAGAAAGTGTTGCACGAGAACAGGAACAAGAGAAACAAATGATTAAAACGGAAAAGAAAAGGCTCATGGAACTCGAGGAACAACATGCTAAAGCGCTAAAGGAAATCGAAGACACTATGATTTCAAAGCAGGACAAGATGGAACGCGAGCGCCAAATCGAATTTGAGTTTTTCGAGACGGAGCAGTTGCTGTTGGAGGAGCTGGAACAGAAACAACGCGAGGCTGCCGAGCAGCTGGAGAGAGAAAGAGAAATAATACGCCAACAAGTTGAGAAGGAAAGGGACGAGGAAAGAAGAGAACGTGAACGACAGCAAATGCGCTTTCAAGAGTTGCAAGCTCAGCAGCAAGAAACACTTCGACAAGCTGAAGAGGAAAGGCGCCGCTTACAAGCGGAGCTACAGAGTCAAAAGGAACAGATGGCAAAGGAAAAAACACGGTTGCTGAACCTCGAGAAAGAATATAAGAAGATTAGAAGTAGTAATGGTGGCGAGGTTCCTTCGCTTTTAGCTGTGTTAAATATGCCAGATGTGGCACAGCTTGGAAAAGGTTGCTCGCTACAGGAGCGAAAAAAGCGCTTGGAAGAGGAAAAAAGGAGACTTGTAGAGCTAAAGAGAGAGGCAGAAAACCTGTGGCATGCAAAACAGCGAGAAAGCAGCGAAAGCGGAAGCAGTGGAGACGAACGAATGAAAGATAAGACCGCACAAAAACTGCAACGCGAGAAAGAGAGAAGAGTCGAGTTAGAACGAAAGCTTGCTGAATTACAACAACAGCAGAGCAACACACCTGCAGGAGATAGTGGTGAAAGGGTGAAAGAGTTGGAAAAAGCGCTGGGAACGGAGCGGACTAGAAGACAGGAAATGGAGAGAATATTATCAGAGAAACAAAAACAGGAGGAACTTGAAAAGGTCGCTGCTGCCGAGAAAGCTCGCAAAGAGATGATGACGGAAAAGGCTATACAAGAAAGACTCCCTCCTCAGGTAAGCGATAATGCGTTTTACATTTGCCAGATCTTGTTTTAATTAATTTGACATTTACTTAGAAATCAATAGCCCTGTCATTCCTTTACTTGATATAAAGGTCGCATACGCCTAGAGCTGGTTACGTGGCATTTTTTTTTCTTTTCGTTTTTTAGACTTACGAGGCAGACAGTCAATACCCAAGTACAAGGGTGGGTTCAATTCCCACCCTAGTCAGAGTTTTTCTCTGTCCTTGTGTGGGCCCAAATCTATTAATAGGGCTAACGCTCGCATGGTTCACATGGGTAGGAAACTAGCGCTTCACTTTACCCTCCAATAGTTAATTCAGTCAATAACGCGTTACAATGCAGAGAAAATGAAGCCGCGTTGCTATGTAAATGGCAGTTGTTTCGAGTTTCGTTAGAGATCCATGGAGGAAAAGGCGCGAAATTGTTGTGGCCAGTCGTCAAGTGCAGGCAGACGCTAAATTAACCAATCAGAATAAAATCATCATTCAATAGAAAGAAACCATTTGAAGCAGACGTCAACCGCGGGAAATTAGGGACCTTAAGCAAGAACGACGGCTACGCTCTGCACGCCCTGCACGTGCGTTTTACATTTTGATTCATTTCTTTGCCATTATCGTCTTGACAACGACGTGAAATGATCAAATTTGAGGTCATATGGAGGACGAGAGCACCTGATGATGAATTTTCAATTTTTTCTCTAAATAATTCATTCACACCGTTCTCAACAATTTATTCTTTCCAAGCCGAGCGCTCAAGTATTATAGAGCCGAGCGCTCAATTATTACAGTTACGGGAAATAATATTTCTAGACAACCTTGCTTTTAGGTCCCTATTGTCGAAAGCAAGTCACTATTATTGGCGCGACATTTTTTTTCTGTCAGTAAAGGCAAACACAGTACTAATCAAAGCAGACGCGGAGGACTAACCCCGTGATAGCAAGTCATATTTGTGTTTGGGTTCAGTTTGGATAGGCTAAGAGCTATTTCTAAAAAGAAGTTTCCATAAGCGGTTAAATCAGTAAGAAATCGATGATAGGTCGAATTGGCTAACTCAATGCTGTAACCAATCTAAATCTCCCGGGGTTAAGCCGGTTCATTGTGATGTAGGATTCGCCTTTAAATGATATGGAAATACCTGGGCCCGGTTATTCAAAAGCCGATCAGCGCTAATCCCAGATTAAAAATTAACCAAGGAGCTTATTTCTCTATTGCCAAATGCTGTTGAATGCTGATATTCGGCAAAACTTTACATTGGAAGAAGTCAATCTTGAAAAAACAAAAATAAGCAAAAGAAACTTTCAGCAAAAAGTTGAAAACTTGAAACAAAAGTTGACGCTAATCCTGGATTGAGCTAATCGGCTTTCGAACAACCGGGCCCTGGGGAACAAACCATTTTATTCCCAAAGGGTTTGAATTGGTCATTGTCATTGAGTAAGCCGATTTGGTTTATTGCCAGTAGGGTTTTTGCATTTGTGGGAACTAGCTGCAGTGTAATACAGAGACTTAACGAAAGATGGAAATGATCCTCGCACTTAACTAGACACTAGGCTGATTTAGCAACAGAACGGGAACGTCAGTGGCGACGGCGCGCGCAGAAAAAACACCAATGAGAATTCAGAATAGAGTGGACTCCACTCTTTTCTTCTCTATTCTAAATTCTCATTGGTAGTTTTGCTGCGCGCGACGTCGCCACTGACGCTCCCGTTCTGTTGCTAAATAAGCCTAATTTAAGCAATTGTCACTTTACAGACACCTCAAAAATTCACGCGACATCAACGGATCCGAAACCATGTCCTATGCGATGCCGGTGCAATACCCTACCAACTGAGCTATGAAGCCACGCATTTGGGAGCTGGTGGATTTGTTGGGCTCATTTGTTCCCGTGAAAGGATTGATGAATGAAAGAAATTTTATATTTGCATTGCACTGGCATCGAGTCCCCTTTGGAGCCGCCTGAATTTTTCAGGTTCTTTAAGAGACAATAGCTTAAAATTGTTCAGAAAAGTGCGAGGTTTACTTCCATCTTTCGGCTACAACCCGTACTTCCAATGTACATTTCTTTCAGAAAGAGTATATCACGTTTACAAGGACTAAATTTTACGGGTTGCCAAGAATGGAAGAAATGGGTTTGGTATTAGCTCGTTTCTGGACTGTTATGTGGGAATATCAAGAAGGTTCTCAAGAGGAGAGAAACGAGTTACGGCCCGTTTACGCCAGCACGTTTTCCTTGACCAACTTTCCCTTGACAAGGAAACTTGTTCGTGTAAATAGGGTAAAATTGACATATTTTCCTTGTCAAGGATGAAGTTTGTTTCTGTAAATGGACGACGAGGAAAACGTGGCAAGGAATATTAAGCTGATTAGTTCACAGTATCACGCCCATGCTCGTTGCTTTCAAAATATACAAAGTGGCGATCAAAACGAAAGCAAGTTGGAGTGATAAAGCTTCGACAAGCTAGGGACTGGAGCATTCTTATTTACTCGCTGAATAACAAATATTGCGGGTGCAGGCTTAACTTGTTCATCGTTTACACGAGCAATTATTCCTTTTCAAGGAAAACTTGTGGATCATTTATACGAGCAATAATAACTGTCAAGAAAAATTTCTGGTGTAAACGGGGCTTTAGGTTAAGAGAATTTTCGTGCTTTTATGACAAGCAACAGGTTGGCGTTTCACGTCAACACGATACATAATTGTCGCCTCCAAACCAATTGAACAGTTTTCCTTCTCAAAAAAGGCGCGGCGCCAAACTACGCCCTACGTGAAGTGTTTTATTTATTAAATTATTATGAATAATTAAATCAATGGCCTTTAAGAAACGGTCCAGATAAGAACGATAGCAACAACGGCAACGAACATGTTGGAATTCAATTGGTATGCAAAAAGGTGATAACTTTTCTATTGTCTGTACTTCTGATTGGCTTAAACAGCAAACGGTTAACAAAACTTCATAAAGCAGTATTATATTTATCCTTACTTTCCAACCATCTTCCATCTTTCATCTGTTCTCAGTTTGAATTAATTCCACAGAAATCGTATGTGGGGAACATGTAAAATTGTAAACGTTTCTTGGCTTTTGTTTTCAACTCTTGTGATTGGTCAAAATCTTTTAACACAAAAAAACACCCTTTCAAAGTGGGCTGTAAATGAATTTTATTGCGTTAACTGCCTTCCTGTAGGTTTATGCGTTCTCTGTGTAAAAATGATAACATTCCTATGTGGGGAAAGCCCCGTTGTCGCATAACAAAGGAAATTGCTATCCACCTTACACGGATCATTACTTAACATTTCAGGTCAAAAATGGCACCTCCCACAACGAAGATGATATTAATCTAGTCCAGCACCTTGTCGCTACTGGCCACGTGTTAGAAAACTGTCCATCAGTGCGCGTTACCGCTAACGCCTGCAAAGGGTATCTGTCAAAAATGAGCGGAAAACTAATCAAGTCTTGGAAGAAGCGCTGGTTTGTATTGGACAGACAAAAGCGCGCCCTGTGCTACTATACCGATGAACACCACAGGGTACCCAAGGGTATTATTTTCTTCCAAGCTATTCAAGATGTTTACGTGGACTTGCCGACTTCTTATAAAGGCTCGTCTACGAGGACTACGTTTTGCGTGAAAACGCCACAAGAGACTTACTACGTTGCTGCTCCCAGCGGGCTAGCCATGAGTATTTGGATTGATGCTATTCTTACAGGGAGAGAAGGGGCAGATTTCTACAACTGACACTTTCAAACAAGCTTGACAGAAAACGTTGTATGGGTATTTATTTGCGCATGGGTGGTCGTGGTGGGGTCTAAGTATGTGTTAACTAATATGACAGACATTACAAAGGGTTGAAAGAGTTTGCAACTTTTGTCTTATTAGGCATTCTTTTGAAAGAAAACGTGGGGTAGCTGAAAATGGGGAAAAAATGTTTCCGTGCACTCTTCGCCCTCCAACATGCACGTCATCTCACATTTTTTGTATAAACCTTAATTGCTGTTGTTGTTTTTTTAATTGTTCGTTTTGGGATGCTTTGACGCACACTTTTTTTCATGCTTCTCGCACATTTACGTCAATGCAAAAATTAAAAACTGCTAAGAAAGTGAAAATCTCTCGAAAATTTTTATACTTTCCATTTTCCAAAAAATTACCCATAAGTTGTTTTCAATTGGCTGATTACTAATGAAAACGAGTCAATCATAACACAAGGCAACGACGACATGCAACCCGCTCTAAGCAGGGAAATAGTTTTCCCTTTTCTTTGATTGGCGCGAAATAAGACCGAAGATTTTTAATCCATTCAGCACGCGCAGAAATACAGTTACACAAGGTCAAAGCAATCACGAACTGATTGCTGTTGATAATCGAAGATTTCCTCTTGTACAAAGACGTTTCCAACTCCTTATCGTTTACTTTCATGAGGTATTTGAAAGGCAAGGAAATTTAAGCGCAGACAATATTTTGGTCTTTTCCGAGCGAGACTTTTCTTCATCACTAATACGTTTATGTTCCCGAGGTTAGAACAATATTTATAGTTAAAATGATTGCCTCTTAATGTAAATGAAAGAAAAAGCATTTTCTTGGTTCACACGTTTCATGCTCGTACGGTTGTGTTTGCAAAGTTTTGCTGTTCCTATTGACCCTTTGTTTGTTCGTTCGTTTGTTTGTTTGTTTGGTGTTGTTGTTGTGGTTGTTGTTGTATTGCTCTGTCTACGACCTGAGATAGATCTTGTGTAGGATTGAAGGAAAATGAAATACTTCATGTTGAACATCACGAAGCGTCCTCATTCTCAATCAAATGCGCATCACGCTAGTATTTTTTCCAAGTTTACACCTTTTTAATAAGTCTTAATATATGCCGCTTTCCGCTAATGACATCGGAACTCTTGCTTTCAAATTTTATTCAGAAATGTACAAAGGCCGAAAGCCTTTTCCGATTTCTTTTCTTCTTTGAAGCATTTGTACATTTCTGAATAAATTTTAAAAGCATGAGTTAGACTTCATTAGCGGAAAACTGCATGCTAGACTTATTAAAAGACTATAAGTGGATGTGAAATTGCCAAATCTGTCGGTCAAATACGTTTGAATGTTTAGCCTATTTCTTGCTTGTCATCAAAAAACGTTGAACAACTTTTCAATAGAGAGACAAAAAAGAATTTTCATACTTTTATTTTATGACATCTAGCAGTCTCACGCAAACGCCATGGTTGATCCCTCAACTGTTATTAACCCTTTCATTTCCGCTATCGAAACGTTCATTCTCCTAACTAGTACCATAGATTTCTTTGTTGGGTAGTTATGAAAATTTGATAGTATATCAAGCTGATAATAGTCTTCATTCTCAATACCTGTCTGACTGACGCTGTATTGGAATTGTGCGGAGAATTTACATACTGATCACTTTTGGGGGTCAAAGGGTTTTAAGGACGGTGTCTACTATTGTTATTACGCATACGTTCTGCGCATCTCGAGATACTCGGATTTCCTATAGGTGATGCTTACTAATACAGGGGTATTTTTGCGCGGTTTAAAACTATCCGGAGAAAGTAGATCTCAGTAGGTACTCTTGGTATCCAAAAAGAAAATTGGGGGGAACCATGCATTTTTGACAGATAATTAAGCTTTAATTTGAGAAGGAACTCCATACATTGCTTTGTATTTTAAAGCGTTTTACAAATATTATTCATGAATTATCTTTGAAAAATGCGTGGTTATCACCAATTTTCTTGTTGGATTTTAATAACACTTATTAAGATCTACCTTTCCTGCATAGTCATAAACCGGGGTGAAAATATCTTTAATTAGTAGGCACCGTCCTTAATTAACTCATTGTTTGCAAGGTTTGAAGGCCAAATGCTCTCGTTTTTTCAAATTTAATTTTTTGTTGACAAGTCTAATTAGAAGGAAAGGATTGTCATATTTATAAGGTGGAAGCTTCATAATGTCTTAAATTGGTAATAAGTGCGGTAGTTGATGTAGTTGCTGGGATTTCACATACAGATTCAAAATTAAAATTACATTGTACAGCGTATTAAATAGAACCACCAGTTGGGTACTCCTCAGTAGCTTTCATTCAAATGGCCCCACTTCAGGATTTCATCCTTAATTTCATTGAACTCAAGAGACAATACCGATTTGTACAACAAAGCAAACAGCCACACGGCAACGTATTACGTCAGTAGCTACCAATAGACCTAATCGGCTAACTGTACCCAATTTAAATCTCCCGGGACTAAGATTCTTTGTGTATTGTATTTGCATGATAATGTAGCATTCATATTTAAATGATATGGAAATACCTGGAACAAAACGTTTTATTCCCAAAGGGTTTGAATTGGGTACAACATTAAGTTAGCCGATTAGGTCTATTGCATGGTCAGTGTGCAGTTCTAATTAGGTACAAGCTATCGTGTAAATCTTCATCTAAAATTATAATCAACAAACGTTTCCCATACACGTGGATTTGTCAGCTGTCTAGTCAAAGCTTAAAACTAATAAATTATACAATAAATACGATAAATACGATAGACCTGTTAAAAAAATATATTAGAAAGAACCAGGGTCATCCCAGGTCAATAACGGCCCCGGAAACCGCATGTTTGAACAGTTTAAAAGCATCCAGATAAATGGTGGAACTGTACAGAGGGTTTATAATCCAAACTGGTCAGAAGATGATGTAAGTTTTGCAAAGAAAGTAACAAAAATGCTGGAACTAAGGAAAAAGCCGCCATGTTGGTCGACGACCGCTGACCATGCCGTTTCTTCTTTACATTTCTTCTTGGTCGTACGAAGTGCATTTTCACTATTTTGAACGAAGCATTAGGGAATATAGTGATCAACATCGAGGTTTCATTTCATTTTAGCGTGCATAAAGTGTTTGTCTCCCGCGCAGCCGTCTTTATGTCGTCACACAACGCTAGCCTTGCCTTCCCCATCAGAGGAGCGTTGCGCTACGACACTAAAAATTACTGCAATTCGTTCAAGTTGCTGATAAGTTACATAGATATTTTTATAATATTGTGGTATTTCTTCGATTGACATGAAAATAATATATATTAAACGCAATGAACGTCACAAGTAATGCTTGTACCATAACGTGAATAAAGCATGGATCTTAGAATCAAGGGGTTCTGATTTGTTGCTTTCTTGTTACTTAGAATTTATCGATGAAGGCTCAGGGGTGCAGGCATGGCGCAGTGATGAGAGCACTCGCCTACCACAAATGTGGCCCGGGTTTGATTCCAGACTCGGCGTCATATGTGTGTTTAGTTTGTTGGTTCTCTTCACTGCACTAAGAGGTTCTTCTTCAGGTACTCCGGTTTTCCCCTCTCCTCAAAAACCAACATTTGATTTTTGATTTTAGTTTTAGTTCACAGTGTCTCCAAAAGACCTTTTGCATAAATGGCAATGTACATCCTAAGCCTCACGTTCATGTGAAAAATCCTTTGTCTAGAAACATAAGTACGAGGCTAAGGATGTACAAAGTATTGTTATTCAAATTTAGGCGCCATATATGCAAAGGGTCTATTAGTGCTTCAGCGACAGAACTACTAAACACTTGAATAAAGTTCCTTTTCTTTACAATTAGGAATATGACGGCTGCCTGGGGGCCGTCCTATCATTTCCCAATGAAAGGGGTACGTAGGAAGAATTCTTAAAGGGGAACTGAAGGCAAAAAAATAAGCATTTTTTATTTACACTGAGGACCATACACAATAATGTTTTCAACTTTTTTTTCTGGCTTTCTTTCTGGCTTGTTTTCGTTTTTCCACCAAAGAAAAATGTTTTTATTCCGATTTTGGGCCGTCAGCATTGCGGCTCTGAATGGAGGAGTTAGCGGTCGTTTTTGCAGCTTATGACGTATGATAAGGGGAAGACCATGCGAGAATGCCCCACATAGAAGCTGTTTGCCGTGAATATTCTTGGGTTTCACTCACGTGATCAACAGCCATGTTTTTCAACGAAAACAAAAGAAGACGTTAGCATAATAATAGCTTTCAATTCCCGGAGGATTGGATCGGGACACCAACATGGCCGCCATTTAATTGTTTGGGGACACCAACATGGCGGCTGTGACGTCATGTGAAATCCAAGAATTGAATCCGCGACGAAACAGGAAAGCATCGAAGAAAATATCAACAGCAGCACTTGTGTTTACCTTGTTTCTCTTGATTACGAAATCTCTGTTCCCCATATCATACGTCACAGCAGGCTGCTTTGAGCCCGCACTGAAAAGGCCGAAAAATCGGGAAAAGCCCAACTTCTAACGTACTTTTCTCGCAAAAAAAAAACAGGAAACGAGAAAAAATAACTCCACAAACGTAACTCTACTTATGTTACGCTTTCAAAAAAAAGTGCTGGAAAAATTGCTGATTTTGTTCTTCAGTTCTCCTTTAAGTTTATCACGAGTTTAAAACGCGAAAATGGTAATGTGGAATTCCTTTACTTGTAAAATTATCGTCACAGCACAAACAAGATGATGCTGAGCAGAAACGACCCTTCCCCAGGCTCCAGTCATAAACTTGAAAAACGTTGGGTTACTCAAATGCAATCCGTTTCAATCTTGTCGATTTGTGGCCATCCATGCTTATCTTTCCTTTTTCTGCATTTGTTTTATCATGTTCAACAGTTTTAAAATGGTTATTGCAATGTTTCATTCCTCTTTGAGGGCATTTTGGGTGTCATGAAATTGCATCATTTTGCGTGACATAGCCCCTTATCGTTTCCTTATCGAGTTATTTTTTCTCGTTTGCTGTTATTTGGTATTGGAAGATTTGCGGCCCGGCCAGATCGAACGACTGTTAATTTAATTCAAGAAGCTATATGAACAAAAAAAATTATGCGACAGAATCTTACTGATTTGTTAGGGAAAACATGAATAAAAAGTTCAATGTCACTCATGAATTTCAACCGTTAATTGCGAAAGAAATTTCATTTAATATGGTGCGTCGGTTGTCCACTGATGTGCTTATTAAAAGTAAAGCTCTCCTTCCGTTGTTTAAAGCAGCCAAGAATGCATTCCCTGCCAAGAAACCAAGAAGCGAGAACATCCATGAGTTTTATTTAAATAAAATCTCAAAGGGGGTGTTAATTTTACAGTTTATAAAACTGTTGGCTGCCAAACATTCCGCGAGGGGATTAATGCAGTTTCTAGTGCCCAACAGTGCAGTGAAAGAAATTTTTCTCGAAATATTGAATATTCTGGCCAAATTAAGTAATCCTAACTTCAGTCCACTTTCCATTTTGACCCAAGGTGCACCCGTTCGTTAAATACTATCGCTTTCAACGGTAACAACTCGTATGTAACATTTTACGTTGCCATGGTTCACCTTCAGGTTGTAAGCTTACCACATCTAACACTCCTCCCCCCCTCCACACCATTTTTTTGTACTGGCTCAATGGAACCACTTAGTATACTCTATCGGTAATCGAAAAGCCATTTTGGTCACATTTATTTATGGAAACGTTGCCGGGTAAGAACGTCCCCGTTTCCAGTTCTCCCAGACGAGTTTACCCAGTTAGGCGAGCCAAACTGTGCATGATTGGACAGCTCGAGTAGGGGGTAACCCGTGTACCTGGGACAACTTTTCTCTGTGTAAACGTAGCTGTCATGGCACCTAATTGACTAATTTATCTTACAAGGGACAGGACGTTCTGTCTGTAAATGCTAACCCATCACTGTTTATTTATGAACATGCAACTAATAAGGAATTGAGGGTCCTGCGTTGTTCAATGCGTCGAATTCTTGGACCTAAGGACCACACCGATGATTTTCAGGGTAGAGGTATACGTATTAAAGCTGAGGATACATATGTTTCATGGTAACCCTTGTGTTGATTTAACTCAGCAGGGGGGTTTCATTAATAATTGTGTATTTCTCTTATTTAGAGCGGGAGACTTTTCAGGAGCCTCTACTAGCACACACCCTAACATTGAAGAGGCGGCCATCTTTGCCGACGTCTAAACAAGGGATACAGTTAATATGCATTAATGGATTGGGTGTTTGTAAATACCAATGTGGCCATAAAGGCATTTCTCTTGAAAGAAGGGCAAGCCTGATGCGCAATACTATCGAGATAAACTTATATGTAGCTTTCCGTTTTGCCGAACTGAATATGGCGAAGCTAATACACAAAAGACGGCGACACATACCAACTTCAGCAGCTTCATGTCCGACTTCGATAACCACATCATGTTCCTTTGAAAACATTTTTACCAGTTCCTGGTATAACGCTACAGGGTACTATTCTCCAATTTTTGTGTTGGTTGCTTCCAGGAGGATTGTTGGTGGCTGCAGGTCAAGTTAACATGTCTGCTTCCCACGATTCTGGAGATGGCCCAGTGGCCAACAACAAAGGCGGAAACAACCTCTTGCATCGTAATACCTGGAATTTTAAGTTTAAAAATATCAATCAAAATTATTTCTGAGAAGTCACTCGCCAATTCAAGGTACACGTATTCCCAAAACATGACAACAGACTACTGCATCTACTTCCAAAACGCAGAACGTCCTCGCATAATTTAGACAAAAATCATGTTATTCCTGAAATCTAGAATGTCATACCTTAGGACAGTCATATGATTCAGTTTTTGAAATTCATTTACTTAGTTTGGACCTCCCACCGCCCCCTTCAACTTCTCTCTTGGACGTTTATGCATATTGAACTTCGCGAAAACATTATTCTAAAGCACTTTTAGCGTTTGTAACAACACTGTGAAGCCAAGTTGCAAAAATGCCAAATTTAGGTTTAAAAAATCCAACCTTAAGACAAAAAGGAACACAAACTATCATTGGGCGAAGTGACCTTCAACGTATCTCAGTCTGTTGACAGCTAGTTGAAACCTATTTGCTCTGGCGAATCTCTGCATTGTAATTTCTCTTGCTAACGACAATGGTATTCATACCTTGCCCATTATTTGTAGCCTTCTTGTGATGGATGTACCCGCGTGCTGGACAAGAGTTGCTTCCTCTGTTGTAAATATTTCTTTTACTGAATGTGCCATGCAGATTGACTGGGCAAAAGATGATACAGATGAACGAACTTAGCAGCAAAAAGTTAAGCCGCCTAACTACAATCCTAGACAAAAGTAGTTGGGAAGGTTATATAAATGAACCCCACCAGAGCTGTGTTTCAACCCGCTTCTGTTAAGGCGCAAAAAAACACTTTCTCGTTCTCTTATAAAGCCCCCCTCCCCCCTATTCAATGTTGGAAGGTAACACTACAATTTCCTACGAAAAGCATTTAGTTTTGCGCAACATTGAATCAGGGGGGTGGGGAGAGAAGCAAAGAAGACGTCAAAAGTGGTAACCTTCCCAACAGTTTTGTCTATGATTGTATGAGAGTAGGAAATCGACTTTGAAGGCTTATAACTTTCGCAGTATTTAACATGTGGCTTCCATTTCTCATTCTGGAAATGTTCTTGTAATGTACTTTCCAATGCATAAATAAAAATGCACATTACCGAATTTTGCTTAAAACCATTGATTTATGATTTGGATTTAAGACTTACGTGACACCCCATAGCGTTACTCCAAAACCCATGCGATTGGGAAAATATTAACTAAAAATGACATAAAAATACATTTTTGTTGTTTAATGTTTCATATTCGTTAAAAGAAAGCTTACTTTTTTGGAAGACGTTGAAAGAATGCCCAAAACGGTTTTATTTTAATCAATTTAGCAAGAAATGGCCCGGGAGCATTCACTCAAGCATGATATTAAACGTTCTGTATAACTGTCCTTGCTTCAATTACCCAAGTGTAAGTTTTTTACTATAAGTATATAAAATATTTGAAATACGTGAAAGAAATAGGAACAACATATAAACGGTCACAGTAAAAAAGGGGTTCACTGAGGTTTCAGTTTTTCTAGAAAGAAGGGAATTTTCTTAGTTGCACGCGTAATGTAGCGTGTACGCGTTCATAACGACTGTGACATCAGTTATGAAACTTCTCGAATAATGCGTTTGTTGACGCCTAGAAATTAGTTACCTATATAGCAGATTTTTGCTTGTGCATAAAGTAATGATTTTGAATCACTTGCTTTTAGAATGGTATTTAAAGGCAGAATATCACCAGAGAAGAGAGCACTTTCAATATTTCTACGCCGAGAATGTGGCCTGAGTTTTCCTAAAATTGCCGAGAAATGCCACATTTCAATTTCATCCGCCCAACGAATTTGCAAAGAAACATTTTCTACGAGAAAAAAGCCGTGTCAGACAAGGAAAAGCGGTCGCCCAAGAAAGATTCCTCACCGCATGAAGCGCTTGTTGAAAAGAAATCTTCTGAAACTAAGGAGGCAAGGCCTCGCGGTTACTGTTAGGAGATTGGTTTCTTATAGTGGATTAAGTCTTGAAAACGCAAGTATTCGCTCGTATTCCCGATGCTTAAATAAGATGGGGTTCTGGTTCTTACAGTCTCGAAAAAAAGGACTATTGAAAGAAAGTGACAAAAAAGAGCGTCTTCACTATGCAAGGAAAATGGAACGCTGGGAAAGAGACAACCCACGCTTTCGGACCAGAGAAGTAGCTTTCTACTTGGGTGGTGTGTCCTTTGTATACAAAACGAACCCGATGAGTGCAGCAATGACTCCAAAGGCAAGAGTGTGGCGCCGAAAAAGTGAAGGTTTGCATATAACCAGCAAAGGTTCGAAAGATTTAGCAGGAGGAAAACGCCTCCACGTAATGGTGGCAATAGCTTATGGAAAAGGTGTGATTCTCAACGAGCCCTATGAAAAGATGAATGGTCAATTCTTTGCAAATTTCATTAGGCAGCATTTTAATCTATGTTTTGGACGTGCAGGACCAAAACGAGATGGTAAGCGTCTCTTCGTTATGGATAACGATCCAAGTCAGGTTAGCAAATTAGCAATGAATGCTTTAAGAGAAATTGAATGTGAACTTTGTAAGATACCTTCTCGTTCGCCGGACCTGAACCCATGTGAATCAATTTTTCACCTTGTAAAAGACTCCCTAGATAATGAAGCTATTGAAAGAAGCATTAACAAAGAATCATTTGAGGACTTTCGAAGGAGAGTTTTGCGCAATCTTAGTGAGATGGATGCTGCTGTTATTGATAGGACAATAGAAAGTATGCCCACAAGAATTAAATTAATCATTCAAGGCAAGGGTCGTAGAACTAAGTATTAGATAGCATGTAATTGGTAAGATACCTTAGTCAATTTATCCTGTACATGTAGAACACAATTTTGAAATTGCCACGTTCATTTTTAAGTCACATTAGAGAAGTAAATTGAAAGTGATTACTGGCGCTAGTAGGATGGAGTGTCAATCATTGTCCTATTTTGGGAAAGGTAATCCACACGTATTTGAACATTACTCCATGACATTACTCCATCAGAAAATACGAAATATTTGCCCAATGAATGTGATATTTTGCAACAATAACGTAGTTATATGTAAAGCATACTAGAATACGTACGATGTCTCTCTTATTATGGACAAAAGTTATTGAAACTCCTTATTTTCAACATTACTCCATTGAAACCGTGTATTCATAAAGTTAATTAGATCTGTTATTTCAATTTAAGCCCTCTTTATGGAGTAATGTTGTAATTTACCTAAAATAAAGCTAAAATGGCCATGAAACGTCCTATTACTATTTCCTTTAAAGCCCTTTACACTCCAGTTTCTATATTTTATCTGCAGCTTGGCTTGAAAGCCATTATTTTAGGCTTTGAAAATGGAGTAATGTTGGGAGTCATGTTGGGAGTAATGTGAACTGTAAGTTATCGACGCGGGTGATCAAAATAAGATAAGCCAATACAATAGAAACGTGACTCTAAGTCGAGAACGTATCTCCGTTGATGTTATCTAAAATAAGTTTAGAAAAACAGTGACCACATGGCGCCAACTGGAGTTCTTCTGATGGTGGAATTTGTCTCCAGAAATGGAAAAATCGCCACCTTACATTCATCATTTCGGTGTTCGCGTGGCAAACACTTCCTCCCTTTATGAAAACAATTGGCGCATCTGATGTTGCGACGATGGGTGTATCTTTGCTTAGCTCAATGTCGCGTTTGGAGAAATTTTTTGGAGCGGGTAAATGAACTATATCTCCCTCTAACAACAGCAGCAAGTCAGCCCAGGCTATAATGGATGGTTTCCAGCGAAAATCATTCAACATAATTATCTCAGCCTCTTCCGCCCCTACCCAGGCAAAAGTTCCAGTTGCAGGGTTGCAAAACGTGCCGTATATGGCCTTCAATGGGGAGAGCATGAAGCTCTTACCGCAATTTGCAACACCGTGAATAAAAATATTACGGTACTTCCCCCTTCCTTTCTCTAACAATGTGAAGACCGCCTGAGCAAAAACACTGACGCTAATCTCATTTCTGGTGAGGAGATGCACTGCTACCCCCATCCACTCGCCATTACATTCAGCTACGCATTCCCCTGTATAGTTGTCGTGCAGAAGTTCGATGCGAGTTTTCTTTGAGCGTGCAAATTTCGCTTCTGCAGTTGCCAATTCGTGTGCAACAGCCAGGCATTCATCAACTGCTTTTCCACCCCTGTTACATATAAATTGAGCAAGATCCGTTTTGCCTTCACGATTTTGTGACGCCGCAATGGACATTAGCTGCAGCCGTGATTTGACATTCTTAGCCTGAATGAACTGAGTCACCTCGTACATGGACATACCGCGCTTTCTTTTCTTGGAAACTCTAGCACTGCGAGCTGCTTTTCTTTTATTACCGGAAATAGCATTTTCAGTTCTCGGTGGAGGTGTGTTTCCGAGGTCTGGGTGGCCCTCTGAGTGTACACAATCTCTATCTTCCTTTGTTGTGTATTTGTACGCTGAATAGTACGTGTTGTGATTGGAACTAAAATTGACCTTGATGCCGTAGCCGTCGTCCAAGAACTTGCGTACCTTCAGCCAACGAGCGCGTTTTTCAAGCTTCAATGCCATGTGATAATGCGAATGGCTCTCCGAGGCACCTGTATCAGCGTGTAATTCACGTGCTACAATCCACTGTATAACTTTCACACCAGCCATTTCCATCCAAGCCAACGAAACCATTTCGGCAAATACATCCCTAGTGGGAACTTTCTCCAAATCGGCTCTACTGTATGTCAAAAGATACACAAGGCGCTGATCTCGACTTCGCAAAGTGAAATTGACCTCCGCCATTCTAAGTGTTTAGTCCGTGAACTCTATCAACTTTAACAATATATACTTTGCTTTCATTATCTATCATCTAGACTCCTCCCCTTTTTGTTAATTCGTGAAGGAATTGTCATCATTTTATTTGCTCTACAATTTAATATACAACAAGACATCCTAATGCATATATGACAGTTAAACTTTCCCCTATTTATAACCAAGCAAACGCCTACAATTTATCCTAACATGGCAAAAAACATATAAATATTACAAAAAGCAATAGTTATGTTTGTTTTTTTCACCGAAACTGTGAACGCTAGCATAAAAAAGTAGTATTTCCAATGACGGCCACACCCAGAATTTTCAGACATGTATGAGAGTAGGAAATCGACTTTGAAGGCTTATAACTTTCGCAGTATTTAACATGTGGCTTCCATTTCTCATTCTGGAAATGTTCTTGTAATGTACTTTCCAATGCATAAATAAAAATGCACATTACCGAATTTTGCTTAAAACCATTGATTTATGATTTGGATTTAAGACTTACGTGACACCCCATAGCGTTACTCCAAAACCCATGCGATTGGGAAAATATTAACTAAAAATGACATAAAAATACATTTTTGTTGTTTAATGTTTCATATTCGTTAAAAGAAAGCTTACTTTTTTGGAAGACGTTGAAAGAATGCCCAAAACGGTTTTATTTTAATCAATTTAGCAAGAAATGGCCCGGGAGCATTCACTCAAGCATGATATTAAACGTTCTGTATAACTGTCCTTGCTTCAATTACCCAAGTGTAAGTTTTTTACTATAAGTATATAAAATATTTGAAATACGTGAAAGAAATAGGAACAACATATAAACGGTCACAGTAAAAAAGGGGTTCACTGAGGTTTCAGTTTTTCTAGAAAGAAGGGAATTTTCTTAGTTGCACGCGTAATGTAGCGTGTACGCGTTCATAACGACTGTGACATCAGTTATGAAACTTCTCGAATAATGCGTTTGTTGACGCCTAGAAATTAGTTACCTATATAGCAGATTTTTGCTTGTGCATAAAGTAATGATTTTGAATCACTTGCTTTTAGAATGGTATTTAAAGGCAGAATATCACCAGAGAAGAGAGCACTTTCAATATTTCTACGCCGAGAATGTGGCCTGAGTTTTCCTAAAATTGCCGAGAAATGCCACATTTCAATTTCATCCGCCCAACGAATTTGCAAAGAAACATTTTCTACGAGAAAAAAGCCGTGTCAGACAAGGAAAAGCGGTCGCCCAAGAAAGATTCCTCACCGCATGAAGCGCTTGTTGAAAAGAAATCTTCTGAAACTAAGGAGGCAAGGCCTCGCGGTTACTGTTAGGAGATTGGTTTCTTATAGTGGATTAAGTCTTGAAAACGCAAGTATTCGTTCGTATTCCCGATGCTTAAATAAGATGGGGTTCTGGTTCTTACAGTCTCGAAAAAAAGGACTATTGAAAGAAAGTGACAAAAAAGAGCGTCTTCACTATGCAAGGAAAATGGAACGCTGGGAAAGAGACAACCCACGCTTTCGGACCAGAGAAGTAGCTTTCTACTTGGGTGGTGTGTCCTTTGTATACAAAACGAACCCGATGAGTGCAGCAATGACTCCAAAGGCAAGAGTTTGGCGCCGAAAAAGTGAAGGTTTGCATATAACCAGCAAAGGTTCGAAAGATTTAGCAGGAGGAAAACGCCTCCACGTAATGGTGGCAATAGCTTATGGAAAAGGTGTGATTCTCAACGAGGCCTATGAAAAGATGAATGGTCAATTCTTTGCAAATTTCATTAGGCAGCATTTTAATCTATGTTTTGGACGTGCAGGACCAAAACGAGATGGTAAGCGTCTCTTCGTTATGGATAACGATCCAAGTCAGGTTAGCAAATTAGCAATGAATGCTTTAAGAGAAATTGAATGTGAACTTTGTAAGATACCTTCTCGTTCGCCGGACCTGAACCCATGTGAATCAATTTTTCACCTTGTAAAAGACTCCCTAGATAATGAAGCTATTGAAAGAAGCATTAACAAAGAATCATTTGAGGACTTTCGAAGGAGAGTTTTGCGCAATCTTAGTGAGATGGATGCTGCTGTTATTGATAGGACAATAGAAAGTATGCCCACAAGAATTAAATTAATCATTCAAGGCAAGGGTCGTAGAACTAAGTATTAGATAGCATGTAATTGGTAAGATACCTTAGTCAATTTATCCTGTACATGTAGAACACAATTTTGAAATTGCCACGTTCATTTTTAAGTCACATTAGAGAAGTAAATTGAAAGTGATTACTGGCGCTAGTAGGATGGAGTGTCAATCATTGTCCTATTTTGGGAAAGGTAATCCACACGTATTTGAACATTACTCCATGACATTACTCCATCAGAAAATACGAAATATTTGCCCAATGAATGTGATATTTTGCAACAATAACGTAGTTATATGTAAAGCATACTAGAATACGTACGATGTCTCTCTTATTATGGACAAAAGTTATTGAAACTCCTTATTTTCAACATTACTCCATTGAAACCGTGTATTCATAAAGTTAATTAGATCTGTTATTTCAATTTAAGCCCTCTTTATGGAGTAATGTTGTAATTTACCTAAAATAAAGCTAAAATGGCCATGAAACGTCCTATTACTATTTCCTTTAAAGCCCTTTACACTCCAGTTTCTATATTTTATCTGCAGCTTGGCTTGAAAGCCATTATTTTAGGCTTTGAAAATGGAGTAATGTTGGGAGTCATGTTGGGAGTAATGTGAACTGTAAGTTATCGACGCGGGTGATCAAAATAAGATAAGCCAATACAATAGAAACGTGACTCTAAGTCGAGAACGTATCTCCGTTGATGTTATCTAAAATAAGTTTAGAAAAACAGTGACCACATGGCGCCAACTGGAGTTCTTCTGATGGTGGAATTTGTCTCCAGAAATGGAAAAATCGCCACCTTACATTCATCATTTCGGTGTTCGCGTGGCAAACACTTCCTCCCTTTATGAAAACAATTGGCGCATCTGATGTTGCGACGATGGGTGTATCTTTGCTTAGCTCAATGTCGCGTTTGGAGAAATTTTTTGGAGCGGGTAAATGAACTATATCTCCCTCTAACAACAGCAGCAAGTCAGCCCAGGCTATAATGGATGGTTTCCAGCGAAAATCATTCAACATAATTATCTCAGCCTCTTCCGCCCCTACCCAGGCAAAAGTTCCAGTTGCAGGGTTGCAAAACGTGCCGTATATGGCCTTCAATGGGGAGAGCATGAAGCTCTTACCGCAATTTGCAACACCGTGAATAAAAATATTACGGTACTTCCCCCTTCCTTTCTCTAACAATGTGAAGACCGCCTGAGCAAAAACACTGACGCTAATCTCATTTCTGGTGAGGAGATGCACTGCTACCCCCATCCACTCGCCATTACATTCAGCTACGCATTCCCCTGTATAGTTGTCGTGCAGAAGTTCGATGCGAGTTTTCTTTGAGCGTGCAAATTTCGCTTCTGCAGTTGCCAATTCGTGTGCAACAGCCAGGCATTCATCAACTGCTTTTCCACCCCTGTTACATATAAATTGAGCAAGATCCGTTTTGCCTTCACGATTTTGTGACGCCGCAATGGACATTAGCTGCAGCCGTGATTTGACATTCTTAGCCTGAATGAACTGAGTCACCTCGTACATGGACATACCGCGCTTTCTTTTCTTGGAAACTCTAGCACTGCGAGCTGCTTTTCTTTTATTACCGGAAATAGCATTTTCAGTTCTCGGTGGAGGTGTGTTTCCGAGGTCTGGGTGGCCCTCTGAGTGTACACAATCTCTATCTTCCTTTGTTGTGTATTTGTACGCTGAATAGTACGTGTTGTGATTGGAACTAAAATTGACCTTGATGCCGTAGCCGTCGTCCAAGAACTTGCGTACCTTCAGCCAACGAGCGCGTTTTTCAAGCTTCAATGCCATGTGATAATGCGAATGGCTCTCCGAGGCACCTGTATCAGCGTGTAATTCACGTGCTACAATCCACTGTATAACTTTCACACCAGCCATTTCCATCCAAGCTAACGAAACCATTTCGGCAAATACATCCCTAGTGGGAACTTTCTCCAAATCGGCTCTACTATATGTCAACAGATACAAAGTGAAATTGACCTCCGCCATTCTAAGTGTTTAGTCCGTGAACTCTATCAACTTTAACAATATATACTTTGCTTTCATTATCTATCATCTAGACTCCTCCCCTTTTTGTTAATTCGTGAAGGAATTGTCATCATTTTATTTGCTCTACAATTTAATATACAACAAGACATCCTAATGCATATATGACAGTTAAACTTTCCCCTATTTATAACCAAGCAAACGCCTACAATTTATCCTAACATGGCAAAAAACATATAAATATTACAAAAAGCAATAGTTATGTTTGTTTTTTCACCGAAACTGTGAACGCTAGCATAAAAAAGTAGTATTTCCAATGACGGCCACACCCAGAATTTTCAGACAATCCTAGACAAAAGTAGTTGGGAAGGTTATATAAATGAACCCCACCAGAGCTGTGTTTCAACCCGCTTCTGTTAAGGCGCAAAAAAACACTTTCTCGTTCTCTTATAAAGCCCCCCTCCCCCCTATTCAATGTTGGAAGGTAACACTACAATTTCCTACGAAAAGCATTTAGTTTTGCGCAACATTGAATCAGGGGGGTGGGGAGAGAAGCAAAGAAGACGTCAAAAGTGGTAACCTTCCCAACAGTTTTGTCTATGATTGTAGGTCAACAACTTCATTACATTGCTGCCTCCCATCAGAAATTTGGTTCTGAAAGGTACTGATCAGAAAAGGCAATGGTTATCTCCATTCAACGTATACTGTCATTTCCACAAAGGTTTCGAATTGTGTGCTTAATTTTCTGCTTTTCTTTTTGTTGGTCTTAAAACCTTTTTACCATGACCAACATGCACACGTAATGGAAATCCACCTGAGTGATGCCAGGTTGCACTTGTCTTATGATAATCATATCAAGGTTTCACTTCATAATCTAAAGTATACTAGCCATTTTCTAAAATCTTGCTCTGTTAGATGTAAACTGTTTCCGGAGATAGTATTAAACGTTCTCATTTGCCCAGAATAGTTGTAAACTGAATTTTCATCAGGGCTTGCACTCATCATGAAATCAAAACCCACGAGTCCGAATGTAAGGAACGCACCACCAAAACTGGACTGGGAAAGCTCCTTCTGTAGATCAACATGATCCAGCGATCTCCTGAATGTGACAATGAACCCTTTAGTGTTGCTATCCTTACTTGTAAATTCGTCTGCATCCTCAACACTAGGTTCCTCTATTTCTTGGTTCTCCCTATCTTTAAGCCTCCGTAAAAACACTTGAAAGTCATGGGATGGCTCGAAGTTGCCCTACATTGTGGAATTCGTCATAAATGTAAACATTGAAGTTTTCAAGAGTAAAGGGATGCCCACAAGCCCACAATGCCTTTTATGTATATTATCATACACTGCCTGGAATGGCCAGCTCCAACTAAGATAATCAATTGAATTGAAAATAAAGCAATTTAAAATTCAAGGGCAACTGTAGTTTTAAAGAAATCTGCTCGAAAAGAAGTAGCAAACCCTGACTAAGATATTAGTTTTTCTGCAGTCGATTTTAATTGATGGCACCTTTTCGTTAGGAATCGGTCAATATTTAGTAGGGTAGAGCAAGAGCAAACAGGGAAATGCTATGCGCAAGATTTCCTGATCCAACCTCGCCCATAAGTGAGTTGCTTTCTCTTTTTTCCAACATAAAAATTGATGATCCTTCCCCTATTTGCAATAGCCCCTCTCTTCCTATAAATAATGACCATTCGTTAAGCACCAAAAAATGTTTTATACCTATGGTTCAAGCATCATGCTGCCGTTTGTGTGCATTTAAATTCAATTAGAATTCTCTCAATCACTTTTAATTTTTACTTACCGTAAATCTGACCAGTTTTTCAGCGTCTACTGCACTGCCAAACCTCTCATTTGCTTGGTCCCAGTTATCAATTTCGAAAAAGGATATTACAGCTGATTGCACAGTATGCAAGGACTTAATTTTGGCCGCTTCGGTCTGCAATTCGTTAAGAAGGACTTCGCCTGAAACTAACTGTGGGATAAAAACACGCACAGGTATTGAGTTAGCGCTTGCGAGAACTACAGATGTCCTGGCTCATGCTTGCGCCAGTTCATTAACGTGATATTGTCACGCCATCTTTAGTAACACACTGTGAAAGTTTCGGTTGATGGCATTTGCGAAGGATAACCATGACAGCCGCCTCTTTGAGGCAGACAATTGGGCAGGCAAGTAAAAAAAATATATATATATATATATTAATATTTGATTGAGATTTACATCTTACCTAAACGCTTGACTCCATTTGAAAGTATATTTTGACCCCGACTAAAATCTCCTCTTACTGAATGTTTAATGCGGGCGAGTCGTTACGGTTTTGCATGGCACCCATTATTGTCCTACTATGACTGCGCCTTTGTCTTTCGCCTGGTCTTTCCCTTTTTGGGCTTCTTCATATGAGGAGTTTTTCCCTCTCAAGTTTCCTTCGATGGTTAAAGTAAAGTCAAAAGAAATTTGAGGTTGCTTAAACGAAAAAAATCGAGAAATCATCTGCAGGCTTGTTCGTAAGATTTCAAACCTGAATGGTCTCACTCAAAAGTTTAATATCTTTTGAATAAGGCAAGTGGCAATGATTTCATTCAGGGCCTCCGGTTTCACATGATCCTGGTTGATTAAGTTGGCGCGGTTACCGGGATGAAATTGGTTTCTGCTCTTATGGCGACTTTCAGCCCGGTTCCCGAGATGAAAAGTGGTGACTAACAAGTGGCTACATGTGTCACTTTTTAAGAACCAGGGTGTCTTTAGCAATTTCACTTTGAGAACACTTCTATTCTAATCTTTCAATTTTCCGCTTTCGTAGAGGTCATTGACTTTAACAAATGCCTCCCAAGTAGACTTCGACATTTGCGCCATCGACAAAAAGCTTCTCTTCTGTGAAAAACAAAAGAAACAAGTCAAAAGGCGTCTTGTGCACATTTTACATAACCCTAAATCTTCTTCTGATCGAGCTATTACGTTTTCCTTTGTCGTTTGCAGTGTTGGGCTTTTCAAGTAATTCTCAAGCGTCCTCTAAGAGGTTTGCTTGCAGTGCTTTACAGTGATTTTAATGTTTAAAAAATACTGATAATTATATGGAAAACAGCTGCTAGGTGCTGATGGCAAGCTTTGCCATCTGGCACAAACCGCTCTAAAATCACGCACTAAATTTCAGTGGCTTCAAAATTGATATTCTTACTAACTTCATCGCGCTCTTTCCATTTATGGCATCTATTTTGTACCAAGACCACCTTTTATGATTGATTTAGTCACGTGACACGGTCCTGCAAAGCCTCGCCTATTGCTTTGCCGAGGCTTGTGAAAAATCCTGGTGATTAGCACATAAATTACTCTAACAGTTCTGCAAAATGAGTCAGGATTATTGTTCATAAACAACAGGAGAAAATATTGTGAATATCTTACATCTTTATACTGGATACGAACACATGTGTCTCTCCAAGTCATGCTAGGCTGCGGAGGCTCGCAATTTTGCTCTTTGCTGTCATACAGCTGGGATCTACACAAAAAGTAGAGTCAACTCGGTGTTAGGAATCAAACTGTGTTGCATTTCAGAAATGACCAGCTGGGTTAAAGGGACTATGGCACGCAAAATGCCCAAAA
>NC_090895.1:17447887-17450387 GCF_036669925.1 Montipora capricornis | reverse complement strand
TGATGGCACATCGGCTGTACAACTCCAATAAGCTGTGGTCCTTGAGGATGGACGAGGTACCCTTGTACTTTTCCCATCACAAGATCACCTTCAAAGAGAAAAAAGCTGAAAAAGTCGCAATGATCAAAGTGCACATTGGCAGCTTGCTGTACAATTCAATGACGCGTAAACAACCTCGACAGCCCCCGCTAAGAAATGTGACGCAACAAATGACCTCATTACTTTCCGAGGTCGAAACTTACTCGCAAAGTGCTGTAGAGATCAAGTTGTCCGTTCGAGCCCGAGTAGCCTAAGTGACGAACCCTAAGCAAAGACTGATTTTATACCAGAACCACCTGCGGAAACATCAAAATACGAGCGAAAACAGGCACGGGTCGAGAGAGACAATTATGTTAGCTGGGGGAAATTAGTTTTTTGATAAATAAATTTTGCGACACCTGTAAATAATTTAGATTAATCTTGACTAGTAGCTTCGCTTGTATATACAAAATAGAAGCGACATGGAGTGATTTTTTCCTTGCCAAAAAAAAAAAACTGTGACCCTCCCCCAGCTGAAAATAAAACAGGTTTGACCCTCTCCAATAGCTCTTTTCACAGTTACTTTTTCTCATTTGCATTACAATGTGATCTAACGTGGATGCGAGGCAATTTCGGGTCAAAACTACAAAATAGCCCGAAATTGCCTCACATACATGCTAGATTACACTGTAATGCAAATGAGAAAAAAACTAACCGTGAAAAGGGCTATTTGTAAAAAAACATTACTGAGGACCCGTACCCTACAATCCGAAGCCACCCCTCCCCTCGTTATGTTAACTTTGCCGTAATATTGCGACCATGTAGATGAATCAGTGAAGTCACAAATTGCAGTTTCCGATTGCCTTTTGGAAGGCCGAGTTTAGGCCAGCATGGACTCTTGTTGTTTACGTATTAGGTGAGGGAAAGAGGTGGGGAAAGGGCGTGTTACCTGACTCTCCAAATTGCAAATGTACTTCGGATCTAAAAGAAAGGCTGTTCTATTGTCTACGGCTATTCATGAGCATATGTTTGGTTCTCAATTATTACAACCTGTGCACCAAAGCTCAGCATTCTTCTGGATTTTAGACTTCAGGCAGGTTCCCCTTTAGATCTAAAGCGTCGTCACATACAATGTAAACTAGACGCTCCATAAGTGCCTGTGGTACGTGTTACTCAAAAAAAGAAGGGACTGAGTTGCGTGGTATTGAACTGCAGCGTTCCAGGCAATTTTTTCAAGTCGGAGATCATTAAGACCATTTAAGGGGTCACCCAGAAGTTGCACCAGCAGAGGCCCTTTGGCTCACACCTTCATACGACGAAACAGATCTTTTTCAGAGGTTAAAAACCTGGCTGCCAGCCTTTTAATCATTTGTCAGAAAGAAAAAAATAGGCCAGCATTGCGTACGTGTGGTAGTGCAATAACGCAGCGCTTTATTCCATATTGTCAACTGACTTGCGTTTTGTCTTCCAGGAGATTCAAGTTGTCTCTGCGTAATATGTAGCTCTAATAGTACACGATATTGTTGTGGTATTATATATCGTTGTAGTGCCATAGTAGAGGTCTAAGGTAAATAGCCTCCTGGGAAGACATGTGGTTACTAGCAAAGTACTAAACCCAGAGAGATTGAAGAAAATAAAAGGGAATCGAAAAACATTGGCTTCTTGGCTGACATGTTGATCATTTTCAAGTTCTCCTACAACTTCTTTTCACCACGAATTTAAGCGTGCACTCTGAGCATCTTACTTACCCTTGTCCGGCGAGGTTAGTATCTGGATGGGTGACCTAAAAAATATTGTAATAGAACCATAGGAACGAAAGTTCTATTTTAACGTTCAAAAACGCGAACTAAGCAAGGTACAGATTTTGTTAGCTTGCTTTATGCAAAACAAATATTGATGCAAAAGTAAATAAATATTGATACACAGTTTTTAGGAAGAGCAGAAGGAAGTTTTCAGGACGCTCTATCGAGAATAAAATATTTGGCCATCAGCAACAAAATTTACGACATGAAAACAGAATAAATCTTGAACCGCGAATATAAAAAGTTACCACCAGCGAAAAACATTTTGGGAGATTTTTGCTACGTTCAATTTTGTTATTGTACTTTTGGCTGCACAAGTAAATCGCAAAATCGAAAGTGACATCGAATTCAGCGGGCGCCGTGATCAAGTTACCGCGGCGTGTTAACTCGCGAAACAGTAAAGCATCTGTGTCAAATGATGGCAAGATACCGGGTTTCTGGAGGCACTCGGCATGTGTATGTGACGACGCGTCGGAACTGAAGGGGTAATCGAAGCGTCCCAAAAACCCATCAAATCAGTCAGCCCAACGCAGAAAATAGTGGGTGAGTGAACTTTATTCATCTGGTTGTCCATAAAATGAATTTTCGAAAAGAAACATCGCGATTTAAAGTTTTTATGGAACATTTTCTTCTATCAGTTTAATCGGCCGTTACAACTGTCTCAAAATAACGTCACGCGC
>NC_090895.1:17432887-17440387 GCF_036669925.1 Montipora capricornis | reverse complement strand
TATTTATGTGATCGTTCCAGAGTAAGTTATTAGAAATAGTCCAAGAATCTTGACATTGTTGACAGTATCTAACTCCTTCCTATCGAGAGATATTGGGTCGAAAGAATGTTTTTGCTTCTTAAAATATATAACCATCTCTTTGCACTTATCTACGTTAAGCTGTAGTTTATTTTTGCATGACCAATCTAGGGCAGCAACGCGGGCGGCACTTTGGATGATGCTGTGATTTCCATTTTCAACAACTTCAGCAAGAGTGGTATCCGGTCAACATACTTCCACGAATTTACGTTGGGAACTCTCAGGTCGTTTATCATCAAGAGGAAAAGCAAGGGTCCAAGTTTGGTGCCCTGAGGTACACCAGAGGGGACACGTCCCCATTCAGAAAAGCAATCGTTCGCTAGCTTTACCCGTTGCTTGCGGTCCATCAGAAAATCACAGACCCATCGTGTGACTCCAAGAGGAATTTTTTAGGCTAGAGATCTTTTGGACTAGAATACGATGGTCGATTAAGTCAAAAGCCTTTCTATAATCTAAAAGCACAATCCTCACCGCAGCACCAGTAGCGTCTTTAGCTTCAGACCATTTATGTTCCATTGAAATAAGGGCATGGGTAGTAGATGACTTAGGAATAGCTCCGAACTGGTCAGGGTCGATGATTGATAGGATGGCTGTGCCGATGTACATTGCAACAATAAATTCCTCAACGATCTTAGACAAGGCGGAAGTGAGCGATATCGGTCTGAGATGTTTACTAACGTCAGTCACAGGTTTTACTTTAATCAAAGGAACGACGTCTGCCATCTTCCAGGAGGGTGGCAATCTTTGTTCGGCAAATGAGCTATTAAGTAGTGAGCAGACGGGCTGTGCCAGGATCTCAGCGAATTCCTTTAAAATCCAGTTTGACACACCATCAGGACCTGATGCCTTTCGAGGATTGAGTTTTTGTAGAGCAGAACAAACATCAGTCTGAGAAAGCACAGGTGCGACAAAGAAGAGCATTAAAACAGCTGCCTCGAGGCAGAAGGAGATTGAAATGGTTTGCTTGAGCAGAATCATCGTACTTCTACATTCAAGTTATTCGACTCTTACAGTTTGTAGAAAATTGTCGAAACCGTTGGATTTTTCTCAATCAAGCAAGAACTTAACCTATGGGTTTCCTCATGTTTCTCATCGCTCATTTCATCCCTCCAAAGAGCAATAGCTCTGTAAAAAGAATTTCCATCTCCTCTGACAACGCCTTCTCTGCTTTGAGGAGGTATACTTCCAGAAGCCATAATTCGTTTACATAAGACGTAACTAATGAGAAAAGAGCCTAGCCACAAGTAAACGCAACTAAAAGGGATTTACTTTGTTATTTTCTCCAGATTTGTTACTAATTCTGTAATATTTCGAGACCATAACGAGATATTGATTTCACAATAAACAGCAAAAAACCTTACGGATTCTCACGTGAGCAAGGTTAACCCGAGTAAATTTTATCTCATCTCTCACGGTTATTCAAACAAAAACTTACCTTTGCCAGTATCAGCATTGCCCAAATCGATTTTGGATAAATCTGTGTCCAAACAAGCGTTGATCTCTCTCCAAAAAAATTTTTTTGGACATCGAAATAAGATTCCCATAGCAACTTGCAATGTTTGCCCCCTGGCAATCCCAGAATCCTCTGCGTATAATCGGGGATCTAATTCACGGTACTGGCAAGTCATTCATTGCAATGCTCTTTGTGCATTCCAAGCATTCATTGCCAACGCCCATTACAGAAACATGTCAACAATCACACAGCAGACAATTGCAATGTGAATGGTGTAACATTTGTTACTCGTAAGCACATGTCCACCGAAGGACCTATTTTTGTTACAAAGATAAAAAATGTGCTTGGAAATGTGAGTCAAAGAACAAAATGTTTGGTGTTTCTGGACTGAAGGGGAACTTCTGGTGAAGATGAAAACGGGTCACGAGGTCACGCTTAGCGACAGCATGGTATCACGCACACAGAGCTGAAAACGGAAAGGAAAACGATTTGGAAACTCCCTGTACATGCGCAGTATTTTAATGGCTGAATGAAGCCAGATTCTTTGTATTCTGGGAAAAGAGCTGAAACGAATATTATATCATAATGACTCAGAACTGAAGAAGCTATTTCTGTAAGTGGATAATAATTATAACAATAATAATAATAATGATAATAATAATGAAAATGATTTAAGCAATAGAGGACGTTTTCCTTGTTTCCATAGCCTCATCTAAACACGAGGGGAGAGTTGGGAGAATTCGAGACAGTTATGCAAACCCAAGACGCAGTCGAGGGTTTGCATAACTGTCGAGAATTCTCCCAGCTTCTCCAAGTGTTTAGATGAGGCTATGGAAACAAGGAAAAAAGTCCTCAATTGCTTTTATAAAATATTCCTCAAAGATCATTCAACAAATGAAGGAAAATGCTGGTTTTTACTTCTTCATTGAAACAGATTTTCTTGATACACGCTCATATTTCCTACCAGCCAATCAAAATGCGAGTGTGACAATACATGACCAATCAAAATTCGTGTTAAGTCATAGCTGTCTCCTTACTCTCATCTAAGCACAGCTATTGACCAATGAGAGTGCGCGTACTATCCCAATTATTTTATAAAATTTAATAATTATTATTTCATTTACAAATCATCGCATAGTTACAAGACAATAGAATATTGTACGGACATGTTTGTGCTGGTTCCAGAGCTTTTAAGAGGTCTTGAGGTCAATTAAGCTTATGATAAGTTCCAGATAAATAGAGCTGAAACGGTGGAGAATTAAATTATCATTTTACGTAAAAGGAAATATCGACCAAGCCAGAAAATGGTATAAAAAGAGTTGACCTATGTTCTGCCTTTATACTCGGTGGAGTAGCTGGAAAACTCTCTTTTAAGAAGCAAGAACTTAGCTGGAGCCTTTCCTTCTACAAGCCTGTGGGAAGCTGACATGGTAACTTTACTTCAGATTTATTGCACTCTTTAGCAAAAAGAATATTTGAATTCTTTTTCGAAAAAGGTTGATGGGAAGGCATTCCAGCATTAATGTTATTTCTCTTTTTTTCTCCAGGATTTCAAAGCGTTCATTCTGTGCTTAGCTTTCTTTGTGGTCACTGCATCAGGGTCGGCAATTTGCAAGTGTGCAAAAGGGGAACCAAAGGTACACGAAAGACTTCCCACTTTTTATGGGTAACTCATGCCGATTCTTTTCGTACGTTTTTCTCTCAAGGAACGTTATTTGCAAAGGAATTTGAGGTGATCTTCTTGCTGGTAATTTTTTATATGGATACAGAGATGATTTCAGTAAAATCTGTGTCGCAATCAGAATTGTACGCCTTGTTTTTGCTGACAGAATTTGTTGTACTTCCTAAAAAAGTCAAAAAAGATGTTAAGGAAAATATCGAGGACGACATTAATTCTCGGTCGCCTTTTTTTTTTTTTGTAACAATTTAACTTTTGAGACGGTAAAAAAGGAGCACAAGCAACTTAATTTTCTAGCTCACAGATTTATACGACTCAATATTATGAAAATGTAAAACTCATACGTTTGGCGGATGACTGAAATCATAGTTGGTGTGCAAAAGGTTTTCCACTTTTGAGTCTGTGGATGAAATCCTATAGATGAAAGCTATCGAATAGTGGTCTTTCTATTACTATGCTTTGCTTGATTGTTCTTGGTTTTGAGTCTGCAGATGGAATCTTAGAGAGCGAATGAGAGCTCGAAAAATCTTAAAATCTGAAATCTTAGAGAGCTAGTGGCAGCTGTGTCACTAGCAACCGAATTTCTTTTGCTAAAAACTTGTAAGAATCGAGAAAAAACGAATCCGTAGATTTATAAAAAGGTTGCACGACAAAATACTCAGAAGTAGATTTACAGATTGATGGTATTTCTTTGATTTTCTCCCAGGATTCGGTGTCAAAGTACAATGTTAAAGCGAAGGAGGGAAGTATGGAGATCGATGAAACCGTTGAAATCGACACGGAGAACGAAATTGAAAAAATCCACATTCCCAGCAATGGCGATACCAGTGAATCAGCCCCTGGAGAGATCGATGTTGTTTTCGATTTCAAGTTGGTGAGTAACAGGGGAGGAGTGGGTGCATGGGGTAGTATGCTGGTATATGTGGGGTAAGGGGTGCTTTATAGATGTTCTTAATCCTTTCCTAGCATCATCTCTTCCTTGTTTATTCAATGGCTCACTTGCTTCAGCATTGAGTTACCTGGTACTTAGCTATCCCCTTATCTATCTACCTGACTACCCAACTGCCTACTTTCTTATTACCTACCTATGTACTTGCCTACCTATGTACCTATGCACATACATAGATACTAACCTACCTTCCCACCAACACCCCACTTACTTACCTACCTACTTGCTTACTTATTTACTTACCTTCATGCGTGCATCCTTACTTTATAGTACTTACTGTTACGTACTTGCCTTTTAATTTCCTTCTTTCTCGCTCACTTACTTGTTCACTTTATTTTCTCAATAAACCGTTTCATCGTCACCTTTCTTCATAACTCCTTTTCAAACTGGCAACGACCTTGCCAACCAGCCATTCAGCCAATCCACCCAACAACCAACCAACCAACAACCAGGATCTCCGGCTGAAATCCACTTTGGTGAGTGAAGCCTCCTGGCGAAATATTATTATTATTATTATTATTATTATTATTATTATTATTATTATTATTATTATTATTAAGCAGCCAAGTAACCATCCAATCAAACTTTAGTTGACTGTCTCCCTGCATTAGGAACTGGCCAGCTTGGCAGGGAAACAAAAAACACTCATTTACTTAATATTTTTTTTTATTATTATCCAACTGTATTAGTTATTGTACAGAAAACGCTCGAGACAAGTACAAATATTCCACGACATTGCACAGTTAGTTATTATACCTTTGGTTATTGTACAGTAGAGAGCCGGTTTGACTGGTTTAAGTACACGTTCTCGGTTGTTTACAATTCACTTGCTAAAAATTTAGTGCAAAAAAAATTGGACAATGAATAGCATAGTAGATGTTTTGGTGCGTAGTGTCGTTGAGTATTTCTACTCCTTGTTTGTATTTTGACTTGCGCTAACGGGCTCATCGATCATTATACAGCACAACTCGTAGAAATACTTACCGATACTACACACCAAAACATCTAATAAGATATAGCTAGCGATATTTCTTGTTTGAAAACATTGACGTCACATTTCTTTTGATATTCAAATTTGCCAACCACGGAACAAAGGAAGTCCTTGTTTCAACAGCCAATTAGATTCTGGTTGGCATATTAGTAACGATGCGTGACGTAAAAAGAAACATCGCTATACTTACTTATTTCTTATCAATAAGGTATAACATTATTCCTCTTTTCTATTGACATAGAACATGGCAATGCATCGATTGGCTAATCGGAAGGCCTGTTTTCTGAGTAACTCTCCTGACATTCTGCCAAAGCCTGCCGACCTCAAGAGACTTCTCGACACCGTAAGTGGCAAGTAATTTGCTGTTCGGGTTACAATGGTGAACAAAAAACCTTGGGACATACGTTAATTACTTTGCTCAATGAAACTGCTCTTCCACCACAACCTTCCCCAAAAGCACCTCTATGCGTATCAAATTGGTTTTCGCTCCTCCACACTCATTCCCCAACAAGGTTGAAGATCAGGAAATATTAATTTTGCGCTGGTCGCGCTCAACATTTCAATGGGGTGGAATGGGAGCGAATAAAGGAAATTCGCCACACGCACAAGTGTTTCTCTTGCACATATATTAAAAAAAAAAACAATATGAGTGAGGATTTTGGCACCAATACTTTCGTAATAGATTTTAATACTTCGTGGACTGAAGTAGTCCCATTTGGAGTAACTGACCAGAGCGACTTTCATATGACCTTGAAAAATAAACTTAAAACGCAGTACGTAAACAAAAATGAAAAACATTTAATTGGCTGATGGAACAAAAATAAACGAACGCGAATTTTAATTGGCTTAGCGAACCGGATGCAAACAATCTCATCTCTCCACGGAACTTTCTGGAAAGTTTCGCTTTGACGTCATTTGAAATGCAGTAATGTGATTTGGCAGTCGAAATGTTCACTGTCCATATTAGGAGTTTATTAATTGGTGGGAATAAGGAGAAGCTTGCCAAACATTGGTCTGTGAAACAAATTGCGAACACCTTTTCAAGGTCATAAAACAGTAGCACTCAAAAAAAAAAAAAAAAAAAAAAAAAAGAAAAAAAAGGAAAAAGGAATGTTGGGTTCCTGAACAACTTTCCTGTCAACGCACTGTAGTTCTGTCATCACCATCATCTCCGGTGATAGACTTAGTTTCTTAGCCTCTATCACATAACCCTGGTTGTGACTAAATGCTAAATGCTTACGGGTGAGAAAAGGAAAGCCTAACGTTACATTGAATTATGGGTGACATTTTCAATTTTTGTTTAATAGGCTATTTCCGCGTTTCGCCAGATTATAAGCACTGGTTACGATGTTCTCAAATCGAACCATATCTAAAAAACGAATACAATTGTTTTAACGGTCAATTGGACCGATAAATTAAGAACCTGAAATAAATCAGAAGGTTTATATTACACTAAAAGGAGAGAAAACATCAATATAAAAATAAAACAGTTTCTTGCACCTTCTGCTCTGACGAAAGTAAGACTCTATGTAAAAACCTGAATATCCTAAAATCTCTGTTGACTTCAAGACCTAACCTAAAAATCTTCAATTGTAGGTTCTCATTTGTAGATATTTTTTGCCGTATGTAAAATTTAGATTACTATAACGATTTTCGTTTTTTAGGCAAGCTCTCAGAGCTCTTCTCTGAGAGAGACTGTGAAGAGGGAGTACGACTATGTAGTTGCTGGCACCCTTATTGATCGCTCGTTTTTGAGCGACGAGATGGCTTCCTTGTGTGCTAAACTGCCTATCTATCGCCTCAGGGCTGTGACAAAGGACGAGAACCAATTGAAATCGGGTGTTACAGTAACAAGTAAGTTGAGCTTTGTTCAAAATGAATTATCACTTAAACGAAGGGAGAGAGGGAAAGAGGGCAGAATTAAATAGAACCCTTTTTTGTGCACGGTAATTATCCATGATTTTTACAACTATTTTACATAAAAACCAAGGTTTATGGTCACCTCAGCTCGCCACAAGGAAGACACGCCACCAGTAAACTCGCCACCAAGAGTCATCTCGCCACCAGCCAATCGCCACCAGTGATGGATTCGATATTGCTTTGATGACTCTAGTCAGAGCTATTATAGCACTCACCGACACAGCAATAATATTAGTGTGGTATGGTGTCTTTTGAAAAAGTATTCCACTCTTTCATTTCGAGGTTATTTGTGCCACTTGAAGTGCGTGCGGTGGGCAGGTCGCGCATGTAAAAAAAAAACACAAACCATTCGTTAGTGGGAATCAAACGTGATTTAGCACCATACAAAAACTCCAATCATGTTAACGGCAAGCTACTATGGTTTACTTGAG
>NC_090895.1:17400387-17430387 GCF_036669925.1 Montipora capricornis | reverse complement strand
TTGTATCATGAAATGCTGATTGCTTCCACTGCTTGCGTCAAGGGCGCCGGCTGTTAATCAGTTCAGCGTGTAAGTTAATTTAACTTCTTAATTTTAGATAGGTGAAGTACTCAAACTCGGTAAACTAAGTTTACCTTTTAGCAATTTAGCAACTGCATTGTGGCGAGATAACTCGTCATGGTGGCGACTTTGATTGCATATTGGTGGAGAGTTTGCTGGTGTCGAGTCTTCCTGGTGGCGAGATGACTAGATACCGTTTCGAGAAAGGTTGTCCTAAAGAAGCATAAGAGCGTTCGCGACAATGCCGAAAGTATGGGACAGTATTCAATATGTAGTGAATGCCCAGAATCGAAGATGCCACGACTGTACAGTGAAGCCCTACGATAGCGAGCTATTTGGATGAAAGAGTTCTTAGGATATAGCTTTGATGAAGTGGCAGTACACGCAGACTTATGTTGAAGCTCTATCCCGCCATCACGCAACCAAAACACGCTACCAAAACACGTTCACAAACAAAAGGGTTTAGTAGCAAAAACGATGGCTCTTCACGTGCGCCACGACTTTTGGTACATTTCTTAAACTTTCTCTGCCAAACATGACATAAAATAAGTAAGGTTAAAGCCTTCAGAATCCTGCTCTCTCTGTGAATCCTAACCCTTTGTTACTAATTCATGGCATGGATATTTTGACTGAATTTTGAAACTCACTCACATCTCAATGTCAGTAACACAGCATGAACGTGATTGTATTTCCAGGTGACGTTTTCGATAGCACTGCCGTCACATTTTCGTTGACTCAAACTGGCAGTTCAGCATAATGCCTTTAGACATTGTCGCGTACGCTTTTATGCTTCTTTTGGACAACCTTTCTAGAAACAGTTTCTTGTCCCAACATTTCTTAGAAAGGGGAATATTAGAGATGTTTGGCGGGGTGAGGGGTTATTAGAAAATGTGAGTGTGGAAGGGATAAAAATTGAAAGGGGAATGTTGACCGTTTGATTTGTCCCATGTTGCAGGACTACGAAGAACCCTTGATTGTAGTACTGTCAAAACGTGCTACTCAGTAGCAATTGGAACTGTGACCATCAAAACCTGTCAATCGAAGGAGGAGTGTGATTTACGGTAACAACAGATTATAACCGCAAGAGCAGATTACTGTGGCTCGAGACACTTTGTTTAGTACATGAACCTTATTTGCTATCACTTTCAAGTCACTTTCTTCAATTCTAAGTGTTAAAAGTTGACCAAATATACGATGAAAAGTAAGGCATCCTTATCATCACGACTTACTTGACTATGAATCGTTTCGCAAAAACTGTTTTTTACATTCATTTAATGTCATCGCAAGAGACTTATTCCTTGTGTGACTTTTTATTGGAAATTAGTATATAGAGTGGTTTTCAATTGAGTATCGAAAGCAATTAGCGAGTTACTTTGGTTTTCCATTACTTCACTAAGTGATTGGTTCAAAGTTCTCGCGCCACTTTTTCAATCAATCAGAAGTGAAACTAAAACCAAGCGTGGCTCGCGCGTGCACATTTTCCCGCCCTTTGTGTTGGCTACGTGTAATTACTTCGAGTGTTGATTGGTTTACTGGATTGTCTCGGTCCTTTTTGATTGGCCAAAGTAATTACTTTGGTTTTGGTTTTGGTTTTACGACACTCATTTGAAAACCGCTCTACCACACACGTAAATAGTGCTTTCCGCGCATAAACAATTATTCACCTCAGTGTCGGTAAAAGTGGTAATTATCCACCACTACTCACCTCCACTGTTAACTCATTGCTAAGTAAGAAACGCTGATTAGTAGAAGACTGCCTCTCACGAGCTGGTGTTGGAACATGATGAAGAAACTAAGAGACGAATTCAGTTGTCGGATATAAGACACTATTGAAATTTATATAACACCGCTTTGAAAGGTTTTAGTTTACTCTGAATAATGAACACGCTAATTTTCCTTTCTGTTTAGCAAATAAGGTCCTTTATTGTTCAAATTGTCCACAGCAAACCTTTAAACAAGATGCATTATTTTAGTAGATTTGTGTTTGATTGAAGTAAAATGTAACAAAAAGTGATAGAGAAAAATTTTCTACATAAAGGCAACTCTTGCGAAAGAAATGTGTGAAGAGTTTTGTTTTTACTGTTGAGGGCTTCCGGTCTCCACTAGCTACGATTTCCTTCCCTTCCCCAGATCTATTTGCCCACGCAGGAAAATCCCGAGGAGGCATCACTGTAGCTTGCCTGTATATAGAGTTAAAGTGATGTAGTATTGCATATGTAGTGTGTCTGCATTACCAGGAAAAATATCGACTTTAAAGCTGCAAGCGCGAACGGAATAATTGGGAGACAAGACGCTCAATAAAAGCGTACACTGTGTCGTCTGTGGTACGTGTTACACAAAAATTTGGGTGGTATTGAACTGCAGAGTTCCAGTTAATTTATTCAAGTGGGGGGTCATTAAGACCATTTGAGGGTCACCCACATGTCGCGCCAGCAGAAGCCCTTTGGCTGACACGTCCACACCTTTAAATTATTTTGTAATATCCTGTCCCATTTTGAGGTCTTTGGTAATAAATTCAGTTTAAAGATAACAAAAACGCTCTTGAGTCAAATTCACTCGTTTCTTCTCAGATAAAGGAAAAAAATAACATAGCTTTTATAGAAAGCTCTGAATCGAATTCTCATCGAAAGATTAATGACAATAGATCATAAAAAGACGAAGATTTCTGCAATCTCTGACTTATATGATGTTTTGTCAAAGGGAAGAAATTGATCACGTGCTATGCAACCATCAAGTGCACGTGATCACCTTGTGTCAAGTGAATGAACTATGGGAAAGCATGTTAATCGTTCGTTACAACGTCTTTGGTTTTTGTGTCACGGCTCGCCGTGACACTATTGTCAGAACAAAACTCTCCCGATTAGTCTTGTTAGCAGTAATCGGGTCCCCGATTGGACGTCCATTTCCGTATGTGGACATCGATTGGTCGCTTTTTTGCGTGTTAAAAGCAACCAGTAGGCCGATCAGCAATCGGAGAAACCGAGTAGCATCAGGAATTTCGGGTCGACCCGATGTACAGTTTTGGAAAGTTCGTCCTCTTGTCTGAATCTGGTCGGAATCGTTGCGTATGTTTCAGTCTACGTCGCCATTTTAGATGGGATCATAGTGTATGAAGTAAGCCGCATTTTTCATCATGTTTTCCTTCCTACCCAGAAGCGTTAACTGGCACAGTTTTCTAGAAATGTATAATTGTGTCTTGTTGATAGGCTCTAAAAGCTGTAAACTCACAACTATTTGTCTTAAAGCACTTGATTACAAGAAGTTCACCAGACGTTTTAATAAGAGTTAACTGAATAGAGGGTAATGTGAAGTGCTAGATTTCTATCCCATATGAACCATGTGAGCGTTAGGCCAACTGGGATGGAAATGGGCCCACACAAGGACAGAGAAAAACTCTGACCAGGGTGGGAATTGAACCCACGACCTTCGGGTTAGATCTAACCCGAAGGTCGTGGGTTCAATTCCCACCCTGGTCAGAGTTTTTCTCTGTCCTTGTGTGGGCCCATTTCCATCCCAGTTGGCCTAACGCTCACATGGTTCATATGGGATAGAAATCTAGCACTTCACATTACCCTCTATTCAGTTAACTCTGTTTAAAATATAAGTGCTACACGGCCAACGTTTGTATAAACGTAACCTTTCCTTGTTTTAATAAGAGGATCGTTTGTGATGTTCGCTCCGATGAGCCGGATATCAGTCCCCTATTTGAAACTACGAAACTTCTGCGGGAGGCGGAATTCATTCCCCTTGTGGAAAGCAATAAACTCCTTCGGGAGGCAGAATTAACTCCCCTCGTGGAAAGCAATAAACTCCTTCGGGAAAAAAGAACACATTTCTTTCCAGGGAGGCTTGGAACTGGTCAGTGTAAACCGCAGACTGCAGACTGCAGACCACGGGTAAAATGCAGACTGAGGTTATAATTTAACTGTTGAAAAAGCCCAAGCCCATAAGAAATGCTAACACTTAAGCCTAATTAGGCCAAAGGTTAGCATTTCTAAGGGGTTTGAATGCAGACTGAGGTTATAACGCAACTATTAAAAAGCGCAAACCCCTTAGAAATGCTAACCTTAGTCCGAATTAGGCCTGAAACAATATTAAGGCTTAACTGTTAGCATTTCTAATGGGTTTGGGCTTTTTCAGCAGTTAAATTATAACCTCAGTCTGCATTTTACCCCTGGTCTGCAGTCTGCGTTTTACACTGACCTGGCTTAGAACTCTTTTTGGAGACGAAATTGTTCAGCGTTATGGCAAATAAGGAACCCTTTGTACCTCCACACGCTAAAATCTCAGATGAAGGTAGAAATTTACCGTTGGCTTCGTCAACTTGTAAACAAATTTGTCGATTGCAAGAACGTACAAGTACGCGTTGTGAGAAATACGATCCTTTTACTCAATTCTCGAAGGCTGTGCGAAGTAAGAGTAAATGCATGTTTTACCATTGGCCGATTCATTTTGTGGAATTAAGTGAATCAAGTAACATATCCGCAAATATAGCTACCTCCGCTCTCAGCTGTGAAAATGCAAGGTTAAAGTTGCAACGCACTTCAGTGAGATCAACAGTCTGGCCAATTTCAAGGAATGCAAAAGTTGTATAGAGAAAGAGAAATGACAGAGAACCATCTAGAATAAACCTTACAAAAGTGTTATCCCTTTTGAGAAAAAGATCAATGAGGAAGAAAGTTAAATCTTTTTACACAGTTCAGTTCCTGGACAAAAGATATCAAAACTCGTTGAGATTTCAGATAATTTTAAGACAGGGCTAGTTATTTACACAGAGAGAACCGACAGTTTCTTTAGCAAATATTTTTGTAAGGTTGTGAAAAAGGAAAAGTATCGTAGAGGGCATTGCTGTAAGAATAGATGGTCTAAAGCGTTGTTAGCTCTCTATCTGTTTAGTCATTGTGAAAGCAAGTACCCGTCTTCAAAGTCAAGCACAAGAATTTCTGGTGTACAAAGGAAAGTGCCAAATCTCTTGACAATTTAATATACATCAAATACTTCAGATTCAAAATAAAAATTGAACGTAAAGCAGTTTTGTGTAACTTGATTAAAAGAAATTTGTTACTATCTGGTGACATTGAATTAAACCCAGGTCCTCAGCAATGCAGGAATAGTGCAATTAGAGAATGTTCTTTAGGTTCATCATGGGCACTATTGACAGTAAGACTTCGTGAACTTGGATTGTGTCCATTAGATGAGTAGTGGAGGTGACTGTTTATTTAGATCAATCAGTTCACATCAAATGTTTGGTATTCCAGATTACAATACACTCATTCGATCAACAGCAGTTGAGTATATGAGGAGTTATCCGGAACAATTCATTGAAAGTAATACTGAAAACTCGTGGATAGAGTACTTGAACAATATGTCGAGGCAAAAAAGTTGGGCAGATGCCCTTTTAATACAATCAACTGCAGATTCTCTTCGTGTGAGAATTTGTATACAATTTTGAATCTCATAGTAACTTTTCTGACACAACAACTATTGACCCAGTTACATGTCAAACTGAAACAAGACAGTCTTTCTATAGGCCATATTGATGAATTTCATTATGTATCAACAGTTCCTGCAGTACCTAATACTGAACAAGTGGTTTGTTATAATTCATTAAGCACTGACTTGGCATTTGGTGCTTACAAAACTGAGAAAACAGTTAATACACAATCAGGGGAACTGAGAAAACAAACATGTGTCAATTCCCAAGAAAATTACAACACTTACCTGAAACAATTGACCAGACAGGGGAGGAGAGTTGTAAAAGTCTGAAGCCTAGTCAATTCCGACCAAATTTCTCTTCTTTCAAATACATTATATCAACAAAAATATTTCTCGTCAAGCGTTGCATCTTTTATGTTCAAATAACCGCTAAACCGCAACTTTTTAACGATCTATCCGTAGATATTTTTTCAGAATTTAATATTCTCTGTCAAAATTTGCACAACAGTCAAATCACAAAAATAGCAACGCACGCAACAAATTTACTCGCATCTACCTCTTCGTCGAATTCTCATGCTTAACACAGGAATTTTTAGTTCTTGTGAAAATCCTTCTATATTCGTTAGCAATCATCCTTTCAAATTCCAGAGAAATCGATCGGTCCGCGAATATTTTACGAGTTTTTTTCAATGGGATGTCAAAATGATATTTCCCCGGTAATCTGTCGCGTAGTCGTCTGCGTCTGTGGTTTGGTCATCGCAATTGCCTCTGAATAAGCGGATACCGAGTTCGAATCCTACTTGGGCTGCCTTCTCTGAAAAGTGTCTACGAGGCAAAAAAATCTCTGTAGGCTGTCCCTGCAAAGGTTGAACTTACAATATGCAATGTTTAAAAACATTCTTCGATAAAACGTACCGGGTATTCATGATTTCTGTATTGAATTTAACTTTCATTTAGCATTTACATGTTCATTCACTCTTTTGGAAAGGTGCTACATACCACGTGCTTGGATTTATTAAAGGCATACCTGAGGTAGCTGCTTAGCCTGTGTACTTCCGCCACCTCCGCTCGCAAAAAAATTGGGGAAGAGACGGATGTATACAGGCTTGTAGCTACCATAGTCGTGTTTACGAGCAAGTGATCTCCCAGTAAAAGGATGAAATGTGGATGATCACGGAAAATTTTAATCAAATATATTCCTGCAAGTTTCCTCCTTTCTCTGCTTGTATAGAAAATAGACGCCTCAGCCTTTTCTCTGAAATTCGGCTCGGTTCTGGGTCACGTCTACTGTCGGCGCACACAAATTTGTGTAAACTTTTACGTATCGAGTCTTTATTATCATTGACAATCACAGATCAGATAATTATACAACTTTTCAAAATACACCACAACTATTTTCTGAAGAGCTAACCATACTCTTAATACAAAACTGTAAAAACAAGACGCCTGCGAGGGCGTATCCGTGGGATACAGTTAACACAAATTGTCCAGTTACAGTGAACATCAACTACAGGTGAACTTCGGAAAATAGCGAAAGATCATCAGAAAGATAAATCTGTAATTTAACTTGAAGTTGTGTGTTGTAAAAACTCTTATTGTTACTCATGATGAAATGGTATATGAAATGAATCATATATGAACTGCGGATATGAAATCGAGTGAAGCTATGATCTTCGCAGTTATGAACGCAATTTTCACAATTGCGTAGAGAAGCCTGAATAATTCAGGACTTCAACGGGGTTTGAGCCCGTGACCTCGCGATTCCGGTGCGACACTCTAACCAACTGAGCTATGAAGCCACTGACGTTGGGAGCTGGTCATTTGTGGGTCCTAACTGTCCCGTGAGGAATGAATCATGATGAAATGGTATATGAAATGAATCATATATGAACTGCGTTGAAGTCCTGAATTATTCAGGCTTCTCTACGCAATTGTTCCACGATAGCTTGAAATCTCGTTAAGAAAAAAGCTTAAATCCAGTAGTCCAGTCAGGGTTCAAATCGCCAAAACTCTTTCTATCATCGATTCAAAACTCAACAAAAGCTACAAGTAGTAAATAGTTCTCAGAAACTACAAAAGTTCGTCATCATTCTACACTCGAGCTGAAAAAAAAAACTATCAAAAACGAAACCAAAAAGCCCTAGTGATCTCTTCTCAAGAGAACAGACACAGCCGAAACTGTTCCGTTCCTGCCTAAAAAAAACCCAATCGTATAGTTTTCTTCGATTTTTTCGATCCTTACTGTTATCACGCCTGACTGCCCCTACATTGGTCCTCACTTCTCAAGTATTCAAGCTTTCTCTTTGCCGTCGGCGTCTTTCACGTAGAGACTTTGCCCATTCTAGAGGCAAAAGAGCAGGCAAAAAAAAGTGATTCGCAGCGAGATTAACAGGTAGAATCCTATTCAAACAATTTTTACGCATCGAAGGATCGACCGTGAATTTGCATATCCAAGATCTGAGGTGTGCACTCGCACAATCTATTGTCGATCAAACTGGAAAAGAATAAGGCTCCCATAACAGATTCTACATTTGCTCTATGGAACGCTCGGTCTTTGTCAAGGAAAACTGCAGTGCTCTGCGACACTTTCTTAGCAAGAAATATTGATATTATGGTGATTACTGAAACGTGGCTTAAAGGAGCACTTTACATAACACATTACACGGCTAACGTTTGCAAAAACGTAATCCTTACTTTTACTTGTACATGTTAATGGCCGTGACTTTAACATCTTCAGTTCCCACGGCCTGCTCCCTTCTGACCTTGTAGCTTACTCGGCGGAGCAGCGGTAATCTAACCCGAAGGTCGTGGGTTCAATTCCCACCCCGGTCAGAGTTTTTCTCTGTCCTTGTGTGAGCCCATTTCCATTAGTAGGGCTAACGCTGACATGGTAATATGGGGTAAAAACTAACACTTCACAGTACACACTAATCAGTTAAAGGAGATAGCCGAGATTCTATAATTATCTCTGACATAAATAACTCACTGCCTGACCATTATATAGATAGATCATTCTTCAGCCTAGATCCACTCGTGACGGCGGTGTCTGTAACATAGCAAGGAAGGGATATCATATCAATAATTGTCTCTCTCAAACACTTAATTCGTTTCAACATTTCCATGCATCTCCAACTTTTTTCTGGCTCTATCCATCCTCAATTGATTGCTATTTACTTCCCGATTTTTCTTCAGCTTTCGATCCCATCGATTACTGTCTACTTCTTCAACGTCTGGAGAAGCGGTTTGGTTTTTCTGGAACTGTAATCTCGTGGCTTAAATCGTACCTTCACAACCGCACCTAGCGTATCAGCATCGGTGAACAGCTATCCGATCCATGTCTTCTAGACTCTGGTGTACGTCAGCGCTCGGTCCTTGGTCCCATTCTTTTCTGTCTGTACGTCGCAGAACTTGAAAACATTTTCTCGTCTCATGGCATCTCTGCCATGATGTAAGTAGACGACACCCAACTTTACGTTATTATCGATAAGCAACAACATGACGAGGGAACCGTTGATCTTGAGCCCTGTTTAAAGGACTTTATGTCATGGTGCGTTAGCAACAAGCTCGTCTTGAACGATGGAAAGACTCAAATTCTACACATTCACTCGACCTTTTCTCGATCTTTCTCTCCCAAACCTGAGATTGTCATCGGATTGTCAATCCTAAATGTGAGGCCCGTAACCTGGGAGTGGTAGTTGACTCTTGTCTTTCCTTCAAGCAGCACATTAACAACACTTGCAAAGCTTCTTTTATAGCACAAAGTAACAGAAGAAAGATTAGGAACTATCTGGATGAATCTCAAGTAGAAAAGCTACTTCACGCTTTTGTTACCACACGATTAGATAAGTGGATTACGTAACGGCTTGCTTTATGGTCTACCAGAAATTAAAGTCAAAAACCTATAACGTGTTTTGAATGCTGCCGCCAGAGTTGTTGCACCACCTAAAAAGCAACACCACATCAGTGACATCCTGAAGAGCTTCCATTGGCTACCTGCACATGCCCGCATCAAGTAGAAAATGGGTTGGGTCCAAACTCTTCCCAAATTATATCAGTAGGTGCTGGAATTCGTCCACAGAAAGGCGAGAGAGACAACTTCACTCGTGAACCACCATGTTTACAACATAGCATTTTAGGCATCCCAGACTGCATGAAACCATCTCTCACCTCTTTCTCGACAAGACCAGACAAGCGCGGTTCTTACGTTACGTTTATGCCTGTAAAATCTGTTGAACGGAAATGTCAATTCCTTATAAAAACGTAACCAGCATCTTCATCTTTTTGGTAGGCTAGGTATCGAGGAACTAAAACATTTGCGCATGCGCTGACGGAATGTTTGAACAGGAGAGAAAAATGCAGTACCTCCAGACACTGGCGCTGGAGCGTCGTACCAAACGAGTCATCCCGGGATCTCGGCCCGTGCGATCGCTTTTGGACGCAGTTGGCCCTTCGCTGCTTTCTGCTACCGACCTTGCCTCCCGGTACGGCATTGAGGGAGAGATATGTCGGCCCCTAAACCATATGTAACAAATCCCACGCCTACTCACAGCTCCAAAACGTCCTTGTCAATTTAACGTAAGAATTCGATGGCTTATATATTCAAGAGAAAAGTCATTTTATCTGCCATATGGTAAGCACTGGAATCGCAGATTACAAAGTGTGCGCACGCGCCCTGCGAAAGGTAACATACATACATGGTATATATGTTATATATGGATGGCAGAATTACACAGAATTCCTTTTGGGCATGAACGAGGCAACTTGACAAGCATGAGACTGGCCCTCATCAAATGGCTGAAGAGCGACCGGGGGAAAAAGTAGTGAGAAGACGATTTGCAGCCAGATATTTAAAAATTAGACCGGTAGCCCGCAAGGGCTACCAGTCAATAGACCATTAGGCGAAGCCGAATGTACTATTGACCCGTGGCCTTTGAGGGCGAATGGTCTAATTGTTTTAGTATCACTCAACTAGTCGGACAGAAAAGAGAACAATAAAGTTAACAAATGCAAGTTGAAAATATATTTATTCGGGAATAAAACGAGAGAAAATATCTCGCTTTTCGCTACTGGAGGACTATTACTAATCTCGAGGACTATTACTAATAGTCCTATAGCAGCGTAGCCAATCAAAATGCAGCATTTGCATTAGTCCACTAGTTAGGTGATACTAATAAGGAATAGCCCTCATGTGTGCTGTTAACGTAGACTTTTGATCTCTGAACAAGTTTTTCTCATACAAAAATTGGCGACAAAGTATTGTTTTTTTCGCTTTTATTCTGGTAGCAAACAACTGGCCTTTCGTAATTTCTTGTCAAAGGAACGGTATAATGTAAATAAGGAAATACTGATTTTCATTTGCAAATTACTTGGCATCTTACCACCTAAGTCGAATTCTACATCTCTGTGCAATAAGCGCATTGAAAATTTCCTCATATTACTCTATAAAAGTGTGCTGTTGTTGTTGTTGTTGTTTTTTAAAGGGTTTTCCTGCTTACATGAAAGATACGTTTTCTCTCCCGGCCTTGTCTTATATGAATGACCTTCGCGGAAATTACATTTCTGTCCCTCAATAAACCTAAAAAAAAAAACAGTCATGGTCTTATCTCTTTGTCTTACGTATCAACTAAGTTGCAAAATGCGCTACCTGATTTTACCCGTACCACTGAGTCTGTTGGTTTTAAAAGAGAATCTAGGGTCGCATTTTGTACTGCAGCTTTTCTTGTTAATTAACATATCTTTAAATATTGTGTATTTAGTTATGTACCTGTATATGCTTTGTATTTTAGCTGTAAATGTAATGTCTCGAAGATATCCGTTCTTGAAGTTATTCTGAATTTCGAGATGAAATGAAGTTTATGCAGGTATGTATGTTACCTTTCGCAGGGCGCGTGCGCACACTTTGTAATCTGCGATTCCAGTGCTTACCATATGGCAGATAAAATGACTTTTCTCTTGAATATATAAGCCATCGAATTCTTACGTTAAATTGACAAGGACATTTTAGAGCTGTGAGTAGGCGTGGGATTTGTCACATATGGTTTAGGGGCCGACATATCTCTCCCTCAATGCCGTACCGGGAGGCAAGGTCGGTAGCAGAAAGCAGCGAAGGGCCAACTGCGTCCAAAAGCGATCGCACGGGCCGAAATCCCGGGATGACTCGTTTGGTACGACGCTCCAGCGCCAGTGTCTGGAGGTACTGCATTTTTCTCTCCTGTTCAAACATTCCGTCAGCGCATGCGCAAATGTTTTAGTTCTTCGATACCTAGCCTACCAAAAAGATGAAAATGCTGGTTACGTTTTTATAAGGAATTGACATTTCCGTTCAACAGATTTTACAGGCATAAACGTAACGTAAGAACCGCGCTTGTCTGGTCTTGTCGAGAAAGAGGTGAGAGATGGTTTCATGCAGTCTGGGACGCCTAAAATGCTATGTTGTAAACATGGTGGTTCACGAGTGAAGTTGTCTCTCTCACCTTTCAGTGGACGAATTCCAGCACCTACTGATATAATTTGGGAAGAGTTTGGACCCAACCCATTTTCTACTTGATGCGGGCATGTGCAGGTAGCCAATGGAAGCTCTTCAGGATGTCACTGATGTGGTGTTGCTTTTTAGGTGGTACAACAACTCTGGCGGCAGCATTCAAAACACGTTATAGGTTTTTGACTTTAATTTCTGGTAGACCATAAAGCAAGCCGTTACGTAATCCACTTATCTAATCGTGTGGTAACAAAAGCGTGAAGTAGCTTTTCTACTTGAGATTCATCCAGATAGTTCCTAATCTTTCTTCTGTTACTTTGTGCTATAAAAGAAGCTTTGCAAGTGTTGTTAATGTGCTGCTTGAAGGAAAGACAAGAGTCAACTACCACTCCCAGGTTACGGGCCTCACATTTAGGCTTGACAATCCGATGACAATCTCAGGTTTGGGAGAGAAAGATCGAGAAAAGGTCGAGTGAATGTGTAGAATTTGAGTCTTTCCATCGTTCAAGACGAGCTTGTTGCTAACGCACCATGACATAAAGTCCTTTAAACAGGGCTCAAGATCAACGGTTCCCTCGTCATGTTGTTGCTTATCGATAATAATGTTAAGTTGGGTGTCGTCTGCTTACATCATGGCAGAGATGCCATGAGACGAGAAAATGTTCTCAAGTTCTGCGACGTACAGACAGAAAAGAATTGGACCAAGGACCGAGTGCTGAGGTACACCAGAGTCTAGAAGACATGGATCGGATAGCTGGCCACCGATGCTGATACGCTAGGTGCGGTTGTGAAGGTACGATTTAAGCCACGAGATTACAGTTCCAGAAAAACCAAACCGCTTCTCCAGACGTTGAAGAAGTAGACAGTGATCGATGGGATCGAAAGCTGAAGAAAAATCGGGAAGTAAATAGCAATCAATTGAAGATGGATAGAGCCAGAAAAAAGTTGGAGATGGAAATGTTGAAACGAATTAAGTGTTTGAGAGAGACAATTATTGATATGATATCCCTTCCTTGCTGTGATACAGACACCGCCGTCACGAGTGGATCTAGGCTGAAGAATGATCTATCTATATAATGGTCAGGCAGTGAGTTATTTATGTCAGAGATAATTATAGAATCTCGGCTATCTCCTTTAACTGATAAGTGTGTACTGTGAAGTGTTAGTTTTTACCCCATATTACCATGTCAGCGTTAGCCCTACTAATGGAAATGGGCTCACACAAGGACAGAGAAAAACTCTGACCATTGTGGGAATTGAACCCACGACCTTCGGGTTCGATCACGGCTGCTCCGCCGAGTAAGCTACAAGGTTAGACGGGAGCAGGCCCTGGGAACTAAAGATGTTAAAGTCACGGCAATTAACATGTACAAGTAGAAGGAAGGATTACGTTTTTGCAAACGTTGGCCGTGTAGCACTCTTATATTTGAGCAGACTTAACTGATTAGAGTGTAATGTGAAGTGCTCCTTTTAGCCACGTTTCAGTAATTTTTTTTTTTTTATTTATCTAGCTTCGCCTAACTGGAATACAATATATATGTATATATATATACATGGAGGTTAAGCTTATAAAGCCACCCCAAATGTCCCACACATGTGGTACATCTAAGCCATGCCAGAGTGCTCAAACTAGCGAGCAAGTGAGCATGCGCAATTGCTAGCGGCAATGTCTCATCCCAGTAGAGTGCTCAATTTGGACATAAAAGCAAAAGCTTTGTAATGCCAAAGAGCTATATCTAATTGCAGACAGTACTGTTTCGGCCTTCTGGGCCTCATAAGTGCAGTGCTGATGTCTGGGATGGAGGTTAAGCCTATAAAGCCACCCCAAATGTCCCACACATGTGGTACATCTAAGCCATGCCAGAGTGCTCAAACATATATAAGTAAAAAGTAGAAAAAATATATATTATTAGGCGGGGAGACCACTACAGCATAGCCAATTACAGTGGATCCCTCGCTAATTATTTATATAAAAATACTTAATAACTAAAGCTACTAATATGTAAGAATGAAACTTGAGAGGAAACAAAGCGGAAGTCCAAATTTCTAGAAGCAGCACGTTAGCGGGCATAGGAGAGACCTCGCTGTGTTACACCTAGGACAGATTGTTCTCCAGGTTCTAATGTCGTCAACGTCGTACAAGTTCAGAGCCTTTTTATAATATTGAAGTAATAAACTTTTAAATGAAGCTAGAGAGATGTGACTTGTGCGTAGCTCAGCGGGGAGAACATTCCATGCGCGGCACGCGCGTATGAAAAATGAACGTTGATAGGTAACAGTTCTACTTCGGTTAGGAATATAAGTAATAGCACTGCTGCTCGATGTCCTAGTAGATCTCGCAAATTGTCTAGTTACAGGTAAAGCTTCACTGTCTATGAAAACTAAGTTATTAACAGCTTTGTAGAAAAAAACCATGTCCAAATATTCATTCCAGTATGAGACGGGTAACAGATTTGTTAGTTGGAGGCGGGTCTTATAGGTTACATCACAACGGAAAGGGAGCTTCAAAATTAGTTTTGTTGCACGGCGCTGCACGTTTTCAACTCGTTTAAGTAGGCCAATGGACTGTGGTGACCATACTTGGGTTGCGTAGCCGAGATGGCACCGGACGATAGAAAGGTAGAGTGTACGACGCGTTTGGGTGCTTTGGATTTACCTAGAAACTCGGCGCACAAACCCAAGGAGTTTGTTGGCTTTCGCACACTGTTCAGTTACTTGTTTGTCCGACGTGAGATTGCTTGACACCCACACACCGAGGTCTTTCTCTGTATCGCAAGATTCCAAAGGCGTTTCCTTGATAGTATAGGTAGGCTGTACAGGTGATTTTTTGCGGGTGATGCACTGGTATTTGCACTTGGACTGATTAAATATGAGCCCGGATGATTCAGAGCAACTGACAAGATCGTTAAGGTCAGATTGCAAGGCGTTACAGTCTGTGATGGAATCAATGCTCATGAAAATCTTGATATCATCGGCGTAACAGGCAACTCTCGATGTTTTAACAGTGTTTGGTAGATCGTCCACAAACAGCAGAAACAATATCGGTCCTAATAGGGACCCTTGCGGTACCCCGGATGTAACCGGCAGTTCTCGGGAAGTAGCTCCGAGAACTGTAACCTGTTGCTTGCGCCCCTGTAAATATGAACGAAACCAGTCGTGAAGTTTGCCAGTAATGCCGTATTGGTGCAACCTCCAAAGTAGCTTGGTATGATCCACTTTGTCGAATGCTTTACTCATGTCAAGATATATAATGTCTATTTGTTTACCGGCGTCGAGTTGACCGCCGATGTAATGCAAGACACTGGTGAGCTGAGTCACACAAGATCTACCGGCTAAAAAGCCATATTGTTCGCGGCTGATGAAGTGGGATGTATAATTCCGTAAACCCGCCAGAACACAGCGCTCGAGAACTTTGGAGATGACAGGGAGAAGAGAGATAGGGCGATAATTCTCCACAAAGTCTCTTTTTCCTTTCTTGAAAATCGGTACTATATTCGCGAGTTTCCAGTCTTCTAGAAAGATGCCGAGCCGCAAAGATTTGTTGAATAACATGGTCAGGGACGGTGCGATCTGGTCAGCGGTTTCCTTCAGTAGGCGCACTGGAATTCCATCGGATCCAGTTGTTTGTTTATATCAAGCTGTTTGAGAGTTGCCAAAACCATTTCCACCGGGATCTCTAGCTCATTTAGTGTGGGGTGTGAGGGTGTGGAAGGTACTGATAGAGAGTGGACCTCTGAGGGGGCAGTGAAGACCGACACAAAGTAAGAGTTAAACAACTAGGCGATCTGTTGAGGCGTTGATGCTTGAGAACTCTGCTGAGTGTCATCGCCAGAGTTCATCGTTTCAGGGAAGCTCTGCATTCTATTCTTGAGCTTGAAAAAGGACCAAAAGCGTTTAGGCTGCCGCGCGAGATCTGAATCGAGGGAGCTGAAGTAAGTCTCACGGCTCTCACGTATAAGAGACTTGGCCTTTGCTCGTAATTCGCGATACATCTGTTGTTGATGGTCAGTAGGAGATTTTTTTAACTTTGAGCGAGCAGCCTCCTTTTTCCGCAGAGCGTGGATGATTTCACTCGTGATCCAGGGCGGGGTGTTTTTTCCTTTAATCTTTTTAGTTGGAATAAAATCCGAGACTGCGCTCATAAATGCGTCCTTCCAAAAAGTCCAGTCACAGTTGATGTCGTCGCTGTCTTGAATAAGATTGCATAAATTCAGGGCTTCAAGAGCTCCTCTGAGACCGTCAAAGTCTCCATTACGATAGTCGTACACTGTTCTTTTTACTCTATGGGTAGCTTTAGTAGAGGCGTGAAATTCAAAGGACACCGTACCATGGTCCGTGAACACGTCCGATTCTTTTGGACTGAGCACCTCACGTACGCGAACACGGTCAAGCACATTCGTAATTACAAGATCTAACACTCTGTCACGGCAGGTGGGAATAAAGTTTAATTGTGTTAAAAAAGATCTAAGCAAGGAATCACCATAATATCAATATTTCTTGCTAAGAAAGTGTCGCAGAGCACCGCAGTTTTCCTTGACAAAGACCGAGCGTTCCATAGAGCAAATGTAGAATCTGTTATGGGAGCCTTATTCTTTTCCAGTTCGATCGACAATAGATTGTGCGAGTGCACACCTCAGATCTTGGATATGCAAATTCACGGTCGATCCTTCGATGCGTAAAAATTGTTTGAATAGGATTCTTCCTGTTAATTTCGCTGCGAATCACTTTTTTTCCTGCTCTTTTGCCTCTAGAATGGGAAAAGTCTATATTAGTACGTGAAAGACGCCGACGGCAAAGAGAAAGCTTGAATACTTGAGAAGTGAGGACCAATGTAGGGGCAGTCAGGCGTGATAACAGTAAGGATCGAAAAAATCGAAGAAAACTATACGATTGGGTTTTTTTTAGGCAGGAACGGAACAGTTTCGGCTGTGTCTGTTCTCTTGAGAAGAGATCACTAGGGCTTTTTGGTTTCGTTTTTGATAGTTTTTTTTTTCAGCTCGAGTGTAGAATGATGACGAACTTTTGTAGTTTCTGAGAACTATTTACTACTTGTAGCTTTTGTTGAGTTTTGAATCGATGATAGAAAGAGTTTTGGCGATTTGAACCCTGACTGGACTACTGGATTTAAACTTTTTTCTTAACGAGATTTCAAGCTATCGTGGAACGTTTGGCACCAAGTTACTGCAATACTAAAATCAAGATTGTGAAATTTTGAAAGTAAAACTTTGGACTAGACTATGGAACGCGCAATTACGGGATTTCAGATTTTTGAGCATTGAGAGAAATGGAGGACAGATGGTTATTGTTGTTGTTGTTGTCTTCTTGTCTTCGCCACGGCAGATTTAAACCGTTTCCAGCGAACAAGTCTTTTTGTCTTCGCCACGGCAGATTTAAACATTTTGCAAGGAACTAAACCAGGATTACGGGACCGGACGTCGAACACAGGATGATAAGTTGATTTAGAACTGGTCTTGTAATTTTTGGATTAAAGGAATTAAGGAAGCAAGTAAAACTGTGGGATTTGAATAAAGTCTCTTTCAAAAAATAAATAAATCACGTATCCTGATAACGCCTAATAGGGCTTCGTTGTTTGCATTTGCAAATTTAATAACAGTAATAACAAGAGTTTTTACAACACACAACTTCAAGTTAAATTACAGATTTATCTTTCTGGTAATCGCTCCCTATTTTCCGAAGTTCACCTGTAGTTGTTGTTCACTGTAACTGGACAATCTGTGTTAACTGTATCCCACGGATACGCTCTCACAGGCGTCTTGTTTTACATGATTTTTGTATCGAGAGTATGGTCAGCTCTTCCGAAAATAGTTGTGATGTATTTTGAAAAGTTGTATAGTTATCTAATGTGTGATTGTCAATGATAATAAAGACTCGATACGCAAAAGTTTGTTGTGTGCGTCAACATAGAGGTGACAGAGAACCGAGCAGAATTTCAGAGAAAAGGCTGAGCCGTCTATTTTCTATAAAAGCGGAGAAATTAGGAAACTTGCACGAATATATTTGATTAAAAATATTCCGAGGTCATCCACATTTCACGGTGTTACTGGGAGATCACTTGCTCGTTAACACAAGTATGGTAGCTACTAGCCTGCATACATCCGTCTCCTCCCCTATTTGTTTCCGAGCGGAGGTGGCGGAAGTACACAGGCTAAGCAGCTACCTCAGGTATGCCTTTCATAAATCAAAGGACGTGATATGTAGCACCTTTCCAAAAGAGTGGATGAACATGTAAATGCTAAATGAAAGTTAAATTCAATACACAAATCGTGAATACCCCGTACGTTTCATCGAAGAATGTTTTTAAAGCAAATGAATGAAGGGGGTAGTTTCTAAAGAAACTGTGGTGCTGCGTCGGTGGGGAAGTAGTATACAAAAATTTGGTTTTATCAACGGAGTTGATAATGTAAATTGACCACCGTACAGAGATTCTAAAAGCTGACGTTTCGAGCGTTAGCCCTTCGTCAGAGCGAATCGAGGAATTGTGGGTTACGTGTAGTTGTTATAGTAGAGTAGGAGCTACGCTATTGGTGGTAACATGGCAACGTGAAAAATAGGAATATATTAGTCAAATGAAAAGCGTTGGTTAATACCGTGAGGATTAAGGGTGCCGATTTGAAAGATCGGCACCCTTAATCCTATTTTTCACGTTACCATGTTACCACCAATAGCGTAGCTCCTACTCTACTATAAAAACTACACGTAACCCATAATTCCTCGATTCGCTCTGAAGAAGGGCTAACGCTCGAAACGTCAGCTTTTAGAATCTCTGTACGGTGGCCAATTTACATTATCAACTCCGTTGATAAAACCAAATGTTTTTAAAGCATTGCATATTGTAAGTTCAACCTTTGCAGGGACATAGCCTAGAGAGATATTTTTGCTTCGTAGACACGTTTCAGAGAAGGCAGCCCAAGTAGGATTCGAAGTCGGTATCCGCTTATTTAGAGGCAATTGCGATGACCAAACCACAGACGCAGACGACTACGCGACAGAAATATGTGGGGGAAAAATATGTTAAAGTATTGTGATGAAGGATGAGGGATAATTGTTGTCTTGCAGTACATGTGCCATAAGAGATCCGTAGTCAGTACCTTGCTACGCAGGGCACAGAACATACCATCAACACAGAAGGGGAAACGCGCGGCTGTACTGCGAGACAACAATTATCCCTTATCCTTCATCAATAGCTGCGAAAGATCGCTGTCGAAACTTCCTACCGATCTGCCGTCCAATGGTTTCGTGGTGCTACCCTATGTGCGAGGCATTTCAGAAAGGATTGGTTGGATCTTAAGGCAGCATCAAATCAAGGTCGCCCTTAAACCATTGAGAACTGTGAACAGTTTGTTCCCGCGCCCGAAAGCCCACGAAAAGATTGACCGGCCACACTCTGGCACAGTGTACAAAATCAGCTGCAGCAATTGCAGTTTTGTATACTACGGTCAAACCAAACGATCACTCAAAACTCGCATTACAGAACACAAAAGGGCTGTTGCTATGTTTGGCCGTGACTCCAAGATTGCCTGCTATGTCCACGAAAACAACCACGAAATGGATTTTGGAAGTGTCAGAGTTGTTGACATGAGGCTAACTACCACGAGCGACTTTTCTTGGAAGCATGGCACTCAATAAAGGGTCCGCAGTCTGAAAATGACCACATCACCATCCCAGAGGTCTACAAGTCTGTGGCATGCCCATAAGTCTCGCGCTACGTTTTTCAAGAAACTGTACGCGGATTTTCATCAGCGCGCGCTCGACGTGCTGTTATTTGAATCACGCGTGCTACCGTTATATTGCAACTGATGAGGGCTTAAGCACCAGCCGAAATGTGTTGCACGAAACATTAAAAAAACTAGTCAATGTCAAACCATTATCTTACTATCCAATTAAATACATGGCATTCTCACTTGGCATCACTGGCGTCGGAATTTCTTCCTCCGACGCCATCTTGAACCGCTGAAGTCACCTGAGAATGCCACGTATTTAATTGGATGCTTGATTGACCGAGCTCAGCTCAATTCTCACGATGGCCGCACACAGTGAGAAATTTGCCTCGCGAGGCCAAAAATATTAAACATGTTTGATTTTATCCTCACGGCTGAGCAAAACGCCTCGCGAGGCAGTTTGATCAGCTCTTTCCTCACCATCTGCGGCGGGCCTTAGCGCACAATTAAGTGTGGATATTGATTAATTCATTATTAAGGTTTATTTCAAGGGTTAACAGACTCCTATGCTTACAAAAGAGACTGGCATCATCTGCAAACAGATGGAAATCAAGGATATCTGAACACTTACGAAATTATTGATGTACAATAAAAATAATAATAGGCCGAGGACAGAGACTTGAGGTACACCACAAAGAATGGGTAGCAGTTTAGAAGTAGCATTCACTTGTGTGGTATATATTAATTTCCATGATTATAATAAAATGTCACGCAAGGAATAAGCCTCTTTCGATGACACTAAAAGAATGTAAAAACAGTTTTTGCGGAACGATTCATAGTCAAGTAAGCTGTTCCAATAAGGATGCCTTACTTTCATCGTACATTTGGTCAATTTTGAGCGCTTAGAATTAATGAAAGTGACTTGAAAGTGATAGCAAATAAGGTTCAGGTACTAAACAGAGTATCTCGAGCCACATTAATCTGTTCTTGCGGTTATAATCTGTTGTTACTGTGGATCACACCGCTTCGTTGTTGTGCAGATTAGGACGGGTTTTTTTCCAAGTGTTAATAAGTAGCAAGTTTGCAAAGTATAACATGCTCTGCGGAGTCGTAGTTCTGAAACATGAAAAAAAATTAGACGGTCAACATCCTCCTTTCAATTTATCCATTTCTAATAACCCCTCACCGCGCCAACCATCTCTAATATTCCCCTTTCTAAGAAATGTTGGGACATACAGCTGTTTCTAGAAAGGTTGTCCAAAAGAAGCATAAACGAGTACGCGACAATGCCAAAAGGCATTATGGTAAATTGTCAGTTTGAATCAACGAGAACATGACGGCAATGCTATGGAAAACTTCACCTGGAAATACATGTTCATGCTTTGTTACTGATATTAGGCCCGTTTATACGGAGAGAAAATAAGCTGCGGCCTACATAAGACGCGAACACCCCGTATAAATGGTACAAAATATACATTCACGGCTTTCTCAAGCCACTGCTTATCCTGGCCTGGGAGTTTATACTCGTATAAATAGTTCCTTTCGCGTATTATGCAAGCCGCGGCTTATTTTCTCTCGTATAAACGGCCCTTATGAGATGTGAGTGAGTTTTAAAATCAGTCAAATGATTTAGTAACAAAGGGTTAGGATTCACAAAGAGAGCAAGATTCCAAAGACTTTAACCTTACTTATTTTGTCATGTTTCGCAGAGAAGGTTTAGGAAATGTACAAAAAATCGTGGCGCACGTGCAGAGCCATTGTTTTTGTTAATAAGACCAATGAACCCTTTTGTTTTGGAACGTGTCATGGCATCTTCGAATCTGGGCGTTCACTACATATTGAATACAGTTCAACACTACCTTTTGGCGTTGTCGCGAACGCTCTTACGGCTTCTTTTGCACAACCTTCCTCGAAACAGCTGTATACAGATACGGATTCCGTAAACATCAAAAATACATTTTAGTCTAATTCAGGCCTTTTTTGCTTGCTTGTTTCCTTCTTTTTTCAGAAGTTTGTTTATTCATTTTCGGATCTTATGTTCGGCTTCAAATTAACTAGGGTTCGAAAAATGGGAAAGATCCTGACGACATTCCTGGGCAGAAATTCTCTGCAACACAGGTGCAAATTTTGACAATCTTTCAATCCCTTTCAATTTTCTGGAAATATAGATAAATGAAGAAATAACCATCAAATTTGTGCTTACGTGCTTAAAAAAAAAATTAATGTTAAAGAAGTCAGTGGTAAGTTTAACGTTTCGGTTTAAAGTTTGGGAATGCTATCAATTTTTATCAGATTCTCTTACAGGGGAGCAAAAATAAAGAACTCTCTCACTGAGAATTAGAAATCATCCAAAAGTAAAAAAGTGTTTCAAAAGAACCTATCTACAGCTGTCATATCGTTCCATTTTATCTAGATTCAATGTAATTTTTTTTTTAATTTTACTGTCTTGTCTTTTATAAATAGGAGTAGTATTAGAGATCCGTATGTATGCGCCGTAATTATTGTACGATATGTTATAACCTTACTTATAAATAGAGGATATTATACGGTGGCGAGATCGAAAAGATATGAATTTTATGTTCGAGTGGCAAGAACAATATCTCACGAGTGAGCGAAGCAAATACGGCTGGGCTTTATAAAAAAGGCGGGAAAAAAAAGGCGGGAATCGTGACGTCATTGAACGATGCGACACTCACAAAGGTGACATACGGAAAATACGCCACTCGGGTCCCGGATGTAGTGGCGTATGGAATCTACGAGTGGTTTAGTTCCCAGTAAAACACTCTCCTCCATATAATAAAATAACTTATTTCATCCCTGCTTCACTGAAATTTAAGTGAAGCTATGATCTTCGCAGTTATGAGCGCAATTTTTGCAATTGCGTAGAGAAAAAAATTCCTGAAAAATTCAGGACTTCAACGGGGTTTGAACCCGTGACCTCGCGAATCCGGTGCGACGCTCTAACCAACTGAGCTATGAAGCCACTGACGTTGAGAGCTGGTCATTTGTGGGTTCTAATGGTCCCGTGAGGAGTGAATCAATGATAAAATGGTATATGAAATGAATCATATATGAACTGCGGATATGAAATCAAGTGAAGCTATGATCTTCGCAGTTATGAGCGCAATTTTTGCAATTGCGTAGAGAAGCCTGATTTCATATCCGCGGTTCATATATGAATCATTTCATATACCATTTCATCATTGATTCACTGAAATTTACACACAACTTTCTGTGCTAGTCAAACGTGGCAAAATATCAGTTTGATCAAATTTCATGTCAAGAAACATTTTTATACAACAATTCGTTTTCAGGTAAATAAGTTGTGAAAAACATGGATAATTACCGTAAGAGGGGTTCAATTAAATTCTGCTCTCTTTCCCTCTCTCCCTTCGTTTAAGTGATAATTCATTTTGAACAAAGCTCAACTTACTTGTTACTGTAACACCCGATTTCAATTGGCTCTCGTCCTTTGTCACAGCCCTGAGGCGATAGATAGGCAGTTTAGCACACAAGGAAGCCATCTCGTCGCTCAAAAACGAGCGATCAATAAGGGTGCCAGAAACTACATAGTCGTACTCCCTCTTCACGGTCTCTCTCAGAGAAGAGCTCCGAGAGCTTGCCTAAAAAACGAAAATCGTTATTGTAATTTAAATTTACATACGGCAAAAATATCTACATACGAGAACCTAGATTTTTTAGGTTAGCCTACAAACATTTTTTTATATTTTGTTACTGTATATTTTGTAGGTGCTTCATTAGCAGTTCAGCTTTCTGAGTTCTTTGATAAAAATTTTTCGAGTTTGTATTTTTTCCCATTCAAAGGCGTTAGCCGCAGAGGGGCTTATTTAACACCTAAAACTCCTCATTATGCATGTTTCGGCTAAAATCAGGCGATATTCCGTGCGATTTCGCAGGGTAATTGTTAAATATAACAAATGTGGTTTTTCTTTTTTTGCTTCCCTACGTCTCGTGGTAAAGAGTTCCGAATTTACCGTTTAGTTATCACACTTTCAAGTTTTCCTAGGCCGTCTAGTTGTGTTGAGCCGTTTAGCTTTCTTCACGTCTCGAAGAAATCACCGATAAGGTTTGTAATTCTCGGTTTCAAGTTTGTACCTATTTTCGATGGGTATCATCGGTGTTTTTAGGAGAAACTAATAAAATGTCAGTCTACAGAGAATTTATGATATTCAGCTTCTTACATCATGGCTTCTTACTTTCTTCAGAGCAGAAGGTGCTAGTTACTGATGCACTGTCTTATTTTTTATTGGTGTGTTCCCTCCTTTTAGTGTAATATAGACCTCCTAATTTATTTCAGGTTCTTAATTTATCGGTCCAATTGACCGTTAAAACAAAACCTAACTGATTTGCAACACCAAGTCATGCCTGTTTAGCTCACACAGTCATAATGTCACAAATAAGAACCCTTTTCATTTTTTTACGGACGATAAGTTCTTGTATAGTATAAAGGGGCGTTGAATGTCAATTTTTAACCTGCAGAAACTTTATTGCATTCGTATTTTAGGTATGGTTCAATTTGTTAACATTGATTTGAGAACATTGTAGCCAGTGCTTATAATCTATAGCGAAACGCGGAAATAGCCTATTAAACAAAAAATTGAAAATGTCACCCATAATTCAATGTAACGGTATAGTTTGCTTTCCTGGTCTCACACGTCAGCTGACAAAATACAATGTGTCTTTAGTTGCAAGCAGGGTTATGTGATCTTGGTTAAGAAACTAACTCTATCACCGGAGATGATGATGATCACCGTATACTACAGTGCGTTGACAGGAAAGTTGTTGAAGAACCCAACATTCCTGGCTTTTTTGGGGGGTCTTCTTTCGTATGACCTTGAAAAAGTGCTCGAAATTTGTTTCACGGACCAATTTTTGGCAAGCTTCTCCTTATTCCCGCCAATGAAACTCCTAATATGGGCAGTAAACATTTCGATTTCCCAATCATATTACTGCAGTTCAAATAAAGTCAAAGCGAAACTTTCCTGAAAGTTCCATGGAGAGATGACGTTGTTTGCATCCGGTTCGCTTAGCCGATGAAAATTCGCGCTCGTTTACTTTTGTTCGATAAGCCAATTAAATGTTTTTCATTTTGTTTCCCTTCTTTTTTTACGTTTATTTTTCAAGGTCATATGGAAGTGGCTTTATTCAGTAACTCCAAACGGGACTGCTTCAGTCCAAGAAGTACTGATCTACAATCCAGGACAAAAGTATTGGGACAAAATCCTCACTCTCATGGTTTTTATAAGCGTGCAAGAGAAACACTTATGCGTGTAGCGAATTTCCTTTGTTCAACTCCATTAAAATGTTGGGCGCGACTAGCGCAAAATGAATATTTCCTGATCTTCAACCTTGTTGGGGGTGAGGCTGGAGGAGCGAAAACCAGTTTGATACGCAAAGAGGTGCTTTTGGTGAAGGTTGTGGTGGAAGAGCAGTTTCATTGAGCAAAGTAATTAACGTATGTCCCAAGGTTTTTTGTCCACCGGTACCATTGTAACCCTAACAGCACATTATTTGTCACTTACGGTGTCGAGAAGTCTCTTGAGGTCGGCAGGCTTTGGCAGAATGTCAGGGGTGTTGCTCAGAAAACAAGCCTTCCGATTTCCCAATCGATGCATTGTCATGTTCTATGTCAATAGAAAAGAGGAGTAATGTTATTGATAAAAATAAGTAATGAAAAATATTTAGTAAATGGTTCCTTTTTTCCATGACAACCTGGCTAGCTACTCATGCAGGGAGACAGTCAGCGAACGTTTGATTGATTGGTTGGTTAGTTAATAATAATAATAATAATAATAATAATAATAATAATAATAATAATAATAATTGCAGTAATAATAATTGCAGTAATAATAATAATAATAATAATAATTTTATTAGTGGCTTACAAAAAAATTACAACTTTAAGAATTCTTAGGACAATATATATGTCAGGGAAATACTAACTTAAATTACAAATTGCACTTATCCTTTACAACCCTTATAAATTTGCCTATTGTCATTTGTCAAAAAATTAAATAAAAATAGTAAAAAGTACACTACACATTTAAATGGAAAAAACTCTATATACAGTCCACTTCCTGGCTCAATGTTCCTGGCTTTGGCCAGAGTTCCCCAGAAATAGCATTCTTAATGCCTCAACGAATATTTGCATGTCTTTTTTCGATTTCTAAGTCGATGTCCGACAGTTCTAGGTGGACTCTCCTAGGAGTCTGCGAGCCTCTTAGGCAAAGTAATACTGCTCTCAGTAGCGCAAAAGACACTCTTGCCCTGATCCATGACATGGTAGACGCATAACTTTCGCCCTTTTTTGTAGCAACTAACTCAGCAAGTCTACTAAGGTATCGATTAATAATAATAATAATAATAATAATAATAATAATAATAATAAGAAGAAGAAGAAGAAGAAGAAGAAGAATAATAATCAAAACAACGAACAATCAGTAGTTTACAAATTTGAATGTGTCTGGTGTGATGCCAGCTATGTTGGTTACACGCGTCGACATCTCTACCAACGGATCGATGAGCATAAAAGATCTGGTTCGATATTCAATTACAGTCAAAGTCAACATCAATCAAGAACAATAAAACATCTGACATGTTTCGCATTCTTAAGAAATGCTCATGCAAATTTGATTGTCTTGTGTATGAAATGTTCCTTATTCGCGAGCACAAACCGTGTCTGAATATCCAAAGTGACTCGATAAAGGCAAAACTTTTCACCTAGCCTCTAGGGACTTTGAACTTAATGTTGAACATTAATATTCGAGTTATCTGTAAAAATATTATATTTGACCTGATGATGGTGTCATGAGGACACCGAAACGTTGTCTTTAATAAGTATGTTTCTGCCCGTAATTTTTATCATCAAATAATAATAATAATAATAATAATAATAATAATAATAATAATAATAATAGGTGGATGGCTGAGGGGTTGGTTGGCAGGCAGCGTGGTTGCCAGTTTGAACAGAAGTTATGAAGAAAGATGACGTTAATACGACTGATTTAGTGAATAAAGTGAACAAGTAAGTAAGTGAGAAAGTAAAGTAAGGATGCAAGCATGAAGGTAAGTAAATAACCAAGCAAGTAGGCAGGTAAATGGGGGAGAGGGGTAGTTGAAAAGGGAGTAGTTAAATTAACAAGGAAGAGAAGATGGTAGGAAAGAAAAGAACATCTATAACGCCCCCCTTACCCCACACACACACCAGTATACTACCCCGTGTACCCAGTCCTTCCCTGTTACTCACCAACTTGAAATCGAAAACAACATCGACCTCTCCAGGGGCTGATTCACTGGTATCGCCATTGCTTGGAATGTGGATTTTCTCAAATTCGTTCTCGGTGTCGATTTCAACGGTTTCATCGATATCCGTATTTCCCTCCTTCACTTTAACATTGTACCTTGACACCGAATCCTGTGAGAAAATCAAAGAAATACCATCACTATTCTACCAATCTACGGATGTCAATCTACGGATTCGTTTTTCTCGATTCTTACAAGATTTTAGCATACGAAACTCGGTTGCTTCTAACACAGCTGTTTTCAGTCGCTCTCTAAGATTTAATCCACAGACTCAAAACTAAGAACAATCATGCAAAGCACAGTAAATAGAACCACGGGAAAGACAACTGTTCAATAACTTTCATCTATAGGATTTCATCCACAGACTAAAAAGTGGCAACCCTTTTGCACACCAACTTTGATTTCATTCATCCGCCAAACGTACAAGTATTACATTTTCAGAATATTGAGTCGTATAAATATGTGAGCTAGAAAATTAAGTTGTTTGTGCTCCTTTTGTACCGTCTCAAACGTTAAATCGACACTAGCGTAACAGCCACAAAAAAAGTATATATACAAAAAATAGTAATAACCAGGCGACCGAGCATTCATTTCGTCCTCGATATTTTCCTTAAGACCTTTTTTGACTTTTTCAGGAAGTACAACAAACTCTGTCAGCAAAAACAGGGCGTACAATTCTGAATGCGAAAGAGATTTTATACCGAACTCTTTTCTATATCGAAATAAAAATTTACCAGCAAAAAGAACACCTCAAATTCCTTTGCAAATAGCGTTCCTTGAGATAAAAACTTACAAAACTGAGAATCGGCACGAGTTACCCATAAACAATGGGAAATCATTTATGTACCTTCAGGTCCTCCCTGGCACACTTGCAAATTGCCGACCCTGATGCAGTGACCACAAAAAATGCTAAGCACAGAATGAACGCTTTGAAATCCTGGAGAAAAAGAAAAGAGAAATAACATTAATGTTGGAATGCCTTCGCATCTACCTTTTTCGAAAAAGAATTGAAATTTTCTTGTCGCTGAAGAGTGCAATAAATCTGAAGTAAGGTTACCATGTCAGCTTCCCACAGTCTTGTACAAGGAAAGGCTCCAGTTAAGTTCTTGCTTCTTAAAAGAGAGTTTTCCAGCTACTCCACCGAGTATGAAGCCAGATGCATAGGTCAACTCTTTTTATACCATTTGATGGCTTGGCCGATATTTCCTTGTTCTTAAAATGATATTTTAATTCTCTACCGTCTCAGCTCTATATCCGGGTCGTATGCATGTATCATCAGCTTACTTGACCTGAAGTAAGCTGTTGAATCAACACCAAATGTCCGCACGATAGTTTACTGTGTTGTAACTATTCGATGATTTGTAAACGAAATAATTATTATTAAATAATAATAATAATAATTATAATTATTATTATTATTATTATTATTTTTATTATTATTATTATTATTATTATTATTATTCACTTAGAGGCATAACTTCTCCAGTTCTGAGTCATTAATGTAAGATTTCAGCTCTTTTCTCTAAATACACCGGCTGAATTTGGCTTTCTTCAGCGATTAAAATACTGCGCAAGTACAGCGAGTTTTCCAAAACGTTTTCCGCCTTTCCGTGTTTCAGCTCTGTGTGCGTGATACCTGTCGCTAAACGTGACCTCGTGGTCCGTTTTCATCTTTACCAGAAGTTCTCCATGCAGGACAGGTTCAGACACATGATTTTAGCCATGATACTATACCATAGGATATCGCCACAAATATTTCAAACCTTTCAATTAATTCTCTAATCAGACATCTCAGTAAAACCCAACAGCAAAACATATTAATAGTCAAGTTAGGCGATGGTAGTGTTTTGAGACAGACTAACTATCGAGTTAGGATTTCGAGTTGGATTTTCGAGTTGGATTTTCGAGTTGGGCAGTGTGAAATACATACTACAGACCAGCGGCTGGTCTAAAGTGTTCGGTTTCTTGTATTTGTACTTGGTTGTTCAGGAACAAATACTGATCCACATTCCATTGTTTTACCTTTTGGAAAGTAACCCAAAACCCTCAATTTGGCTAACCCTAGGCCTAAAAACCAACGAGTGACCTGTGGAATGTGCCCAATGCTTCCCATTAACCCGTCGGCAGACCAGGGGTAAAATGCAGACTAAGGTTATGTTGTAACTGTTGAAAAGGCGCAAACCCCTTAAAAGTGCTAACCTTAGGCCTGATTAGGCATAAAACTTCAAAAGGGTTTGGGTTTTCAACAGGTACATCAGTATTAGTTCCTGAGCAACCGAGTACGAATACAAGAAATCGACTACGAATCACTACTCGAGCACGAACGCGACTCGAGCTCGATTTCCGTCCACTCTTATCAAGCTTATGACAAGTCGTGCTCGATTTGATTTTAATTTGTTTCACACCGTTTAACTCGTACTCGAATTGCAGTACCCGTGCTCGGAAACCCGTACCCGTGCTTCAGTGTTACCGAGCGTGTGTGCGAGCATTCTCGTCCCAAACCCTCACGCTCGCACCCAAACAGTAGCAACGAACAACACGCAGAACGAGAGCAAGGTAGAGTTTGTTTTATTGTGTGTTGGTTGTCTTTCTAAGTGAGTTTTTTTTTCATGAAATATGGATTATTCATTGGAGTAACATTTTTTCATTGCATTCACAGTGAACAGCTGATGGATGTGATGGTCCACGCACATGCTTTTTCGTATCATGTGATATCATTCAAATTACTCTTATGGAAGTGTTAACAAATGAACTTAACTCGGACTATACATTTAAAACTATTACGTTCCTATATTCCCTAGTGGCATTTGACATTTGATGGAAGCTAGCGCCAAACTTCCCACCCCCGGGCACCTACAGACAGTCAAATGCCCCACCCCTAGACAAGGGCATCGATAATTCTAGGGCACATGATTTCAGAATTATTGCAGGGATGCCATCAACATCAGTTGCCTTATTAGCGTCCAGATTAACTAGGATGTTTTCACCCTCACTCTGAATGGTGGAAATTTCGAAATGAAGATC
>NC_090895.1:17387887-17395387 GCF_036669925.1 Montipora capricornis | reverse complement strand
CTTTACTCTCACGGTGCCTTTCTCTACCCAGGTGTATAAATGGGTACCGGCGTAAAGCTGGCGGTAACTCCTAGTCGCTTCATGTTACGGAAACCGGAGATAAGCGCCGGCCTGATCGGCCTTCTGGCTCGTAAGCAGTGACTTTTACGTTTTTGCAAACGTTGGCTGTGTAGCACTTATATGTGAACATACTTAACTGATTAGAGTGAAATGTGAAGTGCTAGTTTTCTACCCCATATGAACCATGTTAGTGTTCGCCCTGCTAATGGAAATGGCCGGCCCACACAAGAAACAGAAAAAAACTATGATCAGGGTGGGAATTGAATCCACGAACCGTTCGGGTTAGATCATCGCTGCTCTACCGACTGAGCTAAAAAGTCAGACGGGAGCAGGCCGTGGGAACTGAAGATATTAATATCCCGGCAATGAACATGTACAAGTATAAGGAAGGTGATTACGTTTTTGCAAACGTTGGCCGTGTATAGCACTTATATGTGAACAGACTTAACTGATTAGAGTGAAATGTGAAGTGCTAGTTTTCAGATTATGTTAGCCTGCTTTATCCAAAACAAATATTGACGCAAAAGTAACTTAATATTGATACATATATATATATATATATATCATATATGTGTATTTTTAAGAAGAACAGAAGGAACTTTTTAGGAAGTGTCGATCGACAATAAAACCATTTGCCATCAGAAACAAAATTTGCGAGATGAAAAAATCATAAATTTTGTACCACAAAGATAACAACTTACCATTAGCCAAAAAAATCTGCGGAGATTTTTGTTGCGTTCAAATTGATACGGTACTTTTGGTTGTACAAGTAATATCGAAAAATCGAAAGTAACATCGATTTTAGCAGCCGCTTGTGATCAAGTTACCTTGGCGTGTTTAATACGAACAACTCACGAAGCAAAGGATGCATCTGTGACAAAATGACGGCAGGAAACCGGACTTTTGTTAGTTTGCTTTTTTTTCTTTCAAGTGTCATAAAGTTCGACAATATATGCGCGAATTCAGCACCAAGATCACAATGGTTGGTCAGCTAAAGTTTAGCTCCTTCGAATAGGGTTTAATAGTAATTGCATGGGCGCGCTGTGAATTCCCCGGACTCGTGATGGCAATAGCTAATTCGTTTAGTTTTTTTTTTATTTGTTTGGCCTTGAAGGTTATTTTCTTCTTTTCTTTCTACGTCAAAACGGCTGAACAAACTGGTTCCCAAGAAATATTGGAGTATTCGTTCTACACAAAACCATGTTCACTGCGAAGTGGAACACACAAAATCGAAGCAGGATCTAAAAATAACGTAGAAAATTCTCTCTCTCTTAGTCCACTTTATCAAATAGTTTAAGACTGTGTTAATCATCGCGGGCGGAAAGATTCCAAAATAATGTTTGCTCTCATCACAATGACGGAAGTTCGCCTCAAGCTGGCCGAGTGGTCCAACGCGCTCTCAGAATACCGCCAAGCTAGGAAAAGTGTGGGTCTTCTGATCCTGGCAGGGAACATTGGAAATACTGAAGGATATAAAAGAAGATTCACCTACTCGGAGCTTAATTTAATATCCCTGGGGTATGCACATTTGTGACTACCGGGCTCTCACGGGCCCAAGTAAAAAAGATCTTCAGATAACAGAGCTTGAAACTCCATTGAATGCAACTCTTCCGCTATTTTGTATGGTGTTCTCTGGCAGCCTCAGTGTTTTGTGTATTTCCACCGGGGATACACATGATATGTGTGCGGGGATACACATATCACGGGGATATACATATAACTGTGATACCGGCCTGGAGCCGTCACGTCGTTTGCCCCTCTCTGATGATTTTGCTTGTACTCAGGTTTTTTTCACACACGCGCGCGCGAAATAAAAAAAAAATGGCGGCGGCAGATGTCTTGTTCGATTACTTCCTCCAGGGAAGGAAGAATCTGATTTCTTGAAAGTCTTTCGTTCTTGCGTGATCGATTTCTCGTTCGTGCGTTCATGCATAATTGATTTGGGCAAATTTGCGAGTTAATTCACCTATCAATGTTAAGCCCCAGGGTGGGGGAGGGCTACCTAAGGGGAAATTGACTCAGAGAACCATTCCCTGCCCCAGGGTCGGGAATTTAACATGCCCGCTATCTTGGAACACCGAGAGAACCTGGAGATGAGTTACCATAATCATGGCTTTCTTGTGACGTCTGTCTTTGCTTGAGTGTTCAGAAGTACACGAAAGTTTCTACTTTTCTTTTTTTTTCGTGATTTTTTGTATACTTTTACGTATTCATGAATTTCGACTCTATCATTGTGCATGCTTGATTGATTCGAAAGCTGGTAAATATTAAGGACGTTCGCGCCCATTGCTACTGCGCATCTTTTCGCACATGTCACGCACACGTCATGCATCGTAGACCACGCAGGTAAACACGATGCTAAAGGCGCAAACATTTTCCACAAGAATGGAACATGAAAGTGTGTGGCCTCATGGGATAGCTATGGGCCCAGGTCTTCTCGGAAATGTCACGCAATGGCGTGACAGTGCGAATAGACAATCGCTTTGAGAAGTTCGCAGCGATTTTACTCTCTTGAATGCTCGGTGACCCCCATTTTTCTTTCCGTAGATCACTTCCTTTCTCGATTTTGTCCATTTTAACAAAAAACAAAAAAAATCTGAACGTGAGAAGTTACAAATATTTGGCCTTTTATGCTCTCGCGCGACCGAAGTTTTCTTTCTTAGACTAATATGTGTCGTTTTTCAAGGTCTATTTTACCTCAGAAAAAGACATCAGCTGCAAAGGTTAATTTAGTTATATTAGTTATGTTGAACTGAGTACGTTTACCTGATCTAAATTTCACTCATGTAGCTTTTTTATTGCTGACAGTTGTAAGCTAAGTTCGTCTTAAAGTAACGCAATCTTCTAAAAATGCGCCTCATGATCTCGAAAACGAGCACGGTGACCCCCCATTTTTTTTGCCTTTTTTGCAAAAGTAGATCATTACCTTTCTGCGTGACAAGTTTAAAAAAAGTCTGTACGTGGTAACGTTTTGGGCGCGAACGTCCTTAAAAGAACTATTTACAAGACCAAAAAAATAATAATATTGTTCATAATATTATTGTTTTGCTCAATTTTAGGTTCTTGTTCAGCACCATGAGCAGCGGAAAGGTTTTGTGTTACTCCAGGGCAGGAATGTGATGATCAGAAGGTGCCCGGGGGGGGGGGGGCGTTTACATGCACGGGGGTGAGGAGAAATTTAGCGCTAGCGTCCATGAAAATGATTTCCCTGGGCGAGTTCAGGTGCGAATTCCTTTAAGACCCTATTCGGTATCATATCAGGGCCAATTGCTTTCCCGTCATTTAGGCTTGATAAAGAGTGCTGCACCTCCCTGACACTCACTAGAAGGCCGGGCGTAACCCGCTGTTTGGTTACTCCGGTGGGGGTCAAGGGAACAAAGTCTGATGTCAGACTGATAAAGTGGTCGTTCACCATATTAGCTAGAGCCTTAGTGTCTGGACAGTTCTCGCCTAGGAATTGAAGGAACCATTTCTGTTGTACATCCTGACCTGTAAATAACTTGATTTGTTTCCACCATTTTTTTTTGGATCCGTCTGCTCAAGGTCACTTATCTCCCAGTGGACTTTATTCCTCAAAAGCCTATAGGAATCGGAATCTTTCCCGTTACGGGTGAATGCAGTTTTCCGCTTTTTAATTAGCATCTTGATACTCTTCGTTGTTCAAGGTCTATCAGATGGGTGAATTCTAACTGATTTCCAGGGAAGGTAAGTGTCGACTGCATTTTGTAGCTCGGTAACGAAGATGTGAAACTTATAGTTTCATGATTCTGGCGAAGACAACTACGACCAGTCCTTGTTAGTCAGCCAACGCCCAAACGTGCGCCACGCACTGTCTCGTCAATCGCGCACTGTCACCTTTTGGATTGCACTGACCATTTTCGGCGGTTTTTTAACACATATGTATTGCGGGCTCCTAGTTTCCCACGATTACAAATGATACAATTTAATTTGCGACTATAACTTGCACCTAAATTTGCAGCAGTAGAGGTCGGATGTAGCGCATTAGATCATATCCACATGTATTTTGCGCTATACAAGTAATAAATTATTATTAAATTATTAAATTATTAAATTATTATTAAATTTTCAGGTGCATTTGACTTCCAGAAAAACTTTTGGTCAAAATCCCCACCGTGGGGCCCCTAAATTTGATCAAATCAGATCAAATATCCCCAAGTTGGGAGGGGAAGTAATATCCCTGTTCTACAGGCGCTCGTGATCCTTAAGAGAGGCATTCTCCTAGTCAATGGATAGAAAATATTTAATACAATTCCAACGCTTGATTTTCTGACGAAAAGCGAGTCGATATCAACAACAATCCACACAATCCCCACAAAGTAAGGTATTCCATCAATTTATAATATTGAAAATGAGTGGTGAGAAGTAGTGTTTTTGTATAATTATAAAAACAAGTGCCTACCTCTAAAAACAGCCGTCTTTCAGGGCTTTAGCCGCGCTACTTCATTTCCAAGATGGTCGGCGCACAGACGAGCACAAAGGACGATGTGACTTGATCCCATTTCTCCACGCAAAAAAGTAAACGTCTCCACCCTGGGACTCAGATTCTTAGTCAAATTCCCGAGGTTTGGGAGGGCAATAGTGGTCAAATGCCCCACATATGCCCTTGCAGCTCTTGACTAACGCTTCGGCACACCGGTTGTGGTGTGGAGCTGCCGAGGTAATAAACTGCCACTTCATCCCCTTTTCTGAAGAGAACTCGCTGTAGCTTCTCTGTGCCCCATCCTCTGATCATTTCGCGCAGTTGACGTTCGGGCTAACAAACTGGGACCCACTAATCATAAGGGCCGGTACCCCTCTCAAAGCGCAGAATCCTCGCAACACTTGCATAAATTCCATGGTCGAGCAATCAACAGCCAGCTCTAAGTGAGCGGCGTACGATAAGATGCGAAACCCAATGCTCTTTCGGAAGCAGACAAGGATGTTTCGTTTCGTAGGAAACGAGAACTTTGTCAACACGGCCTCCAACTCTGATGATACCGTCTGCATCTCTGTACGGACTGAACTTCTTAAAATCTGCCTTGCTGATTCGACTGTTAAGGCCTTTCTGGCATTCTTGTACCTAATGTTTTTCGGCTTCTTGTAATTCTTGAGGTGAGAGGACACCCTCTTAAATATCTGAATCTCTTTCTTCTGATTTCGTGGTTTTGTTTTTTTTTCTGAGGTTCCACACAAATCGCAACACATACGCAGTTACTCTAAGCAGCTTTCTCCGGCTTGAGAATCTTGTGCAATCGATGGGTTGCCGTAATTTCCTTTGCTCGCAAACGGCTTGAACCTTCACGCTATCTTTTCTACTTCAGTTTTTATGGGACATGATGGATCTTTCGGCCACTCTTGCTCAGGGAGACGTAGGAACTCATGACCACGCTGCCACTTGTCAGCCAAGCACTCAACATCAATTCCACGGGAAACGTCGTCCGCCACGTTAAGCTCCCCAGGAACATGTCTTCACTGGGCGGGGTCCGAGCTGGTTTGAACTTCTCCAACCCTTATTGAGACGAATGGCTTGAAGCGTCGTGCTTCACTACATATCCATGCCAATACGATCTTGCTGTCTAGGAAGAAGACTTTCTGCTCAAAGTTCAGGCGGGTTTCTTCCTTTATGGCCTTAAGCAGCCGAGAGGCTAACACTGCGCCTTGGAGTTCACGACGAGGCATAATCAAGCTCTTTATGGGTGCAACTCTTGACTTTGCTGCAACCAGACGCACGTCAAATTCTCCGCTTCTCAGCTGCCATCTTGCGTACGCACAGGTACCAAATGTATCTCCTGAGGCATCGGCAAAGATACAGAGTGTAGGTGCTCCAGTGGCGTCAGCAGGTGTATAGCATCGGTCAAAGTTGATTCCGTTTGGTCTCTCCATTTCTCTGAACAGGATACTCCACTTGTCCAAAACGTCGGGAGGTAGCTCCTCGTCCCAGGTAACTCCCCTTTTCCACATTTCCTGGAGTCCAATTTTGGCTCGGATAAGGAATGGTGCCACTAAGCCTATCGGATCGTAGATTCGAGCTACTAAGCTAAGGATCTTTGGTTTTGAAAGCTGTCTTAATTCTTGATCATTGAGGAACTTGGCTTCTACTTTGAAGGTGAGTGTATCGCTCCTGCAATTCCATACAACGCCCAATACTTTTTCTTCATTTTTACCGGCCTGAAGTAGCGTTACTTCGCTCAGCTCTTCTTCTGAAATTGTGTTGGGTGTGAGAGGCTAGTGTTGGGTGTGTCAGCCATCTCTTTACTTTGAACCCTCCTTTTTGGAGGACGTGATCGATATTTTGAGTAAGCTTTAGTGCTTCTTTCTGCGTGTGTACAGAATCACAAATGGCATCCAAGTAGCTGCTTTCTTTGATGACTCGGGCTGCTGTTGGGAAGGTTTCCTTCGTTTCGTTTGCGGTTTTCGAAGAGAAATCTGCGCCATCGCAGGACCAAGGTTTGTCCCTAAAGGTTAAGACGGTTTTCGCATAACAATCGGGTTCGCGCTTAATTTGTAAATTCCTCCAGAGGAATCGATATACATGTTGGTCGGCCTCTGGAATACGGATCCGATGATACATTTTGGAGATATCCCGAGCTGAGCAACTTGGTTTTCTCGGAACCTGAGAATTACTCCCAACAAATCGTTTAAAAGGTCGGGACATTTCATCCAATAATCATTTATGCTATGACCATGGAATGTGGCAGACGCCCGAGAAAGATGGCGGCTACGGACAAGTTCCTCCTTCCAATCTGTTTTGAGGTTATTACATTATACCAATATTTTTTTAACAGGAAAATAAATGACAGCAAAGAGATATAACGTTTATTTTGTTATCGTATTTGCGGTGACTACGTCATATTACTAGTCACTTTCTTCATTGCAAATCAAATCGTTCCGCAAATATTAGTCCAACAAAAATTTTGATTGCCGCGGGCAAGCGTTAGTGTCGAGCACAGTCAAATGTTTTTTTTCTTCTTTTGTACCCATTAGAATCGTTTCAAATTCGCAACAATCTGTGTCGTTTCTCTCATGTCGGCTCAGGGAATGGGTTTTACTTGTCAGGTGGTTTTCCCTGCCTTTTTTTCCTTATTTGGGGTCCGTGATGTCATTCCCAAAACTCCATACAGTATCTTGTTCGTACCATGACCATTTCTCTTCATTTTTATTAAGGTCGCTTGGTAGACGGATCTTCGTCGCTTCCCTTCCTATTTTATGCACCAAAACCACATACAAGTAATGACTCGGTCCCAATATCCACTCATTCATCAAAATCGGTTGCTATGGTGATATCTCTTTGTCGGTACTTTGACAGAAAAAGGCCCCGAAAGCCTGTATAGAACTACTACGTTCCACATACTCCGGATTTTTTGCCGCAAAATTTCCATCTCGGTCAGTTTTTCCGAAAGTTTTGGTTGAACGGATCTTGCCAATCTCGTTCACTGAGGT
>NC_090895.1:17367887-17382887 GCF_036669925.1 Montipora capricornis | reverse complement strand
ACTCTGCTCTGAGAGATTTTCTCTGGGTACTTCAATTTCCCCTATCACCAAAAAAACCAACCTACCATCATATTATTTGGATATGAGTTGATTCTATTGCTGTACACTGTCCGCAATTAGTGCTCCAGGGCTAAATACACTTGCTTAACCCTTTCACTCCCAATAGTGCCACTTATAGATTTTACTCCGTCTAACGCCAGACGATTTTACTCGTCAATGGGGAACCCCACGGGGCTGAAAGGGTTAACACTAAAATAAAGTTCATCATCCGCATCATCATCATCATTATTATTAGTAGTAGTAGTATTACTATTATTATATATTAACAATAATTATTATTATATGGCTACCGCTTCTGGCTGATGTAGCGTGTGCTGTGATTGCCTAAGAGCAGCTGAGGGCTTAGGCATTATTCTCCCAAAATGCCCATGGGCCGATTACGAATTATGTAAATTAGTTTTTTCTTCTTTAGAACCATCCTGTTAGCCATAAAATAAGCAACTTAATAACTTTGACAGTTCAGTCGTTGCAGCAAAATCTCCAACCTCAGCCTAGTTGTATTGACCTCGATGGCAAGGCCTCAGTTTGAGATTTTGCTGTAACGACCTCACTCTCAGTTATTAAGTACATGTGGTTAATACAGACAAAAGGGTTCCCATGTTAGAAGCTCTCAGAGCAAATAAACGATGGACGTGTACCCAGTGTACTCAATTGTCACTTTCATTAACATATGGCTTCAATCTACATTAACCCTTCTCTCCTAAGACTGACACCATATCAACTTGATTAAACGTCACCCTCGAATAAACACGGCCCTCGTTTAAATGCCACAGATGAAAGGAAAAGTACCACCAAATGCCGCCCTTGAATAAACACTGCATCAGCTCAAACTTTAATAAACGCCATGCCGTTTAATTGAGTAAATACGGTATAGATTTTATTATCAAAGGACAGACAATCTTATTTGACATTGGGGCCTCTTCAGGGGCTAAAGGGTTAAAACAGCACTCAAAGGTGATAAGATTGTTACTTAGCAATGAGCAAAACAGCAACTGAACAAACAAAGATTTCAGCACAATTATTCATGCATTCATCACAATTAAAGAATGGGTAAAGCAACACTTACCATTAATGTGCAGCTTAAGATCTTCAGCAAATTGCATAAGTTGGATTAAATCACATCCTTGCACTATAAAGCGAGAAGTTGTTTGTTAATATTGGAATATTGGAAGGCGTTTTATGGCACACACAGTCTGAGCACTTCGAAAAAACCAGAAACAACCCCCCCCACCCCCCTCTCCCCCCCTTCCCCCCTACTTTCAAATAATGTTGACAATAATAACTATTGTTATTGTAACCTCTACAAAATCACTGCCCTACTGAGAGGAACATCCACTGTCCCCATTGAAAAGTTATCCCTTGGTCAGTCATCAATATATTGAGTCAAATATACAGAGTAGTTTATACATGGCACTCTCTATTTTAACATGATGCAGCCATGACTTCAAAACAAAAACAGGAATTGTTACATGAAAACACTTACGAGCCTTAGTATACTAGTCATAAAACTACATATACAGTTACACATAAATGAAAGATTAAGGGTATCTTTAGGGGAATTTTTAGGAATAAATTATAACAGGATTAATGGTTTATTTTAATATTGCGAGACGCTTGAGCGCACAGAAGGCACCGAATTAACAATAATTTTCATAACAAAATACGCTTTTTATAAATCAATTCTATTTATAGAACGAGTGGTTTCGCTTTGTAAAAGTTACTTATTTAGTTACAGACCTGGAGTTATTGCCGATTATACTGTAGGGAATCATTCAGAAATAAGTTAATTATGTTCATTTCATAATTTAGTACCTACATTTTGCTCGCGTGTGCCGGGAAACAGTTTCTATGCTCGGGAATGGATGAGGTTTATCTTCTCTGTCTTCTGAATCAACTGAACAAATACGAACTTTACTTCTTCGCCACTCGCCATGTTCCGAATATCTTTTTCCCACATTTTCCACTCGATAAGCTTGTCGACTCTCGCTAAAAACAGAATGCTCTGAAGTCCATGGTGATCTTACACTCTCTCGCTTTGTAGGTTTCGATATTGATCGATCGCCATCGACCTGCAAAGCCGAGTCAATTGGAGTCCATGTTTCTGTTTCGTTGTTATTTGACGATCTTGTGCTAATCAACCCTTTAACTCGATCCTTCCATGTTTTCTTCGTCTCGGGAAAGAAAGTTCTTTTCATAATCGCATCCCATCTTTCCAAACAGACACGATGTACGAAAGATGTCTCTGGGAGACGCGGACTCGTTGGAGAATCATTTACTCCCGATGAAAAGTTCTCGCGTAAAATGCAAGGAATCAATTCCTCTCCAGTTTCTTGATTGCAAATCTTGCACTGTTTATTATCGAGATTTATGGTTTCAAAGTCGTCCATGATCGCTCAGGAAACAAAATCAGAAGTAAAAGCTTAAAATCACAACCATGCAAAGTGCTGCGTTCCAAACTGGAATGTTAACATAAACAAAAGCGTGATCCTAAAATGTGGCCTCCAAGGGATTAAACGAATTTTTTTAACTTGAAAGCATCCAAACGACCTTTCAGTATCTTGCTAGGTGTTGCTTGATAGATTGAAAACAAACTTTTCCTCCAGATCGCAATATTCGTAGAGAAACGTGTTGTGTTGAAGGTTTGGTTGTCTAACTTCTCCCAAAACCCTTTGCATGCTTATTACGGGTGCGTCACTCACTTACGTCACGACAGCTTCCGGTTGTGCCATCACGAAGTATTTTGGGCCAATGGTATGAATATGCAGACCACATCAATCCGTTTTCAAGATGTTTTCAGTTTTTATTGTTGGGAATTTCAAAATCGGAAAACTTTGCGAAGAAAGAAAAGATGGCTTTTACTTAACTCAATTAATGAGAACTCGAACTATTGAAACAAGATTTGCAGCTAGCACATGACAGCTGGCTATGCTATGATGATGAGGCCTACAATAGCTATCCGTCCTTAGCTGCCAATTGGTGGTGTGCATGCGTGACGTGTGGCCACACCGGGTTGTAAATCGGGTTGGTGTTATGGTGTGTAATCCTCATGATGCAGAGGAACTGGCTGACGCTCGAGTCCAGATTTCGCGTGGCTACTTTTTCGTCCACAACTAAGTAGCGACTGTCTCCCTGCCATTCGAGGGAAAGGCGAAACTTATTTCCTCCTCAGTGTATACACTCTTTTACCAGTGTAAGAATGTCTAATTTTGGGGCTGAGGCTAGATGTTCTTTTTTTAAGTAAGCAACCGTGTACATTGATGCAGGTCTTGCTAAACAATGTAAAGGTTTGGCAAAAGTTCCTGATAACCCTGCCCGTGTACGTTGGATCAACTTGCTCGATCTGATCGGCGCAATAGGCCTTTTTCGACATAAAATTCAGCTTGAAAGAGAGGCTTAGAGGACAAAGATAAAGGAACGTTGATAAGATGCAAATATCTTTCACATTCATCCCAACGTGTTAAATTGTTTTGTCTTCACTGCCTCACTATCAAGCTGAATATTTGATATTTCGAAAATGGCCTATTACAAGTTCAAAAGGTAAGGTCACTACATTTCGGCTGCCAAACCAGCCTTCTTCAGGTACAATGAAAAAGCAAAAGCTTTCATTGAATCTGCGGCTCAAACGAAGCTAAGCTGCATGGTCCCAGAGGCTCTTCTTGACCCACGAGGGAGCCACGAAGCCGCCTCGCGACTCGTCTTCACCGTTTCGCGGCTTTCTCGCGGCTCAAGAAAAACTTCTGGGACCAGGGTAAAAAGAAGCTCCTCCCAAGGAAATTTGTTTTGATCTTCGTTCCTCTTGACCAGCGGTCGGCATGCGCAGTAAGAAAGGAAGATTCGAGGGACGAGAGGCGGGACGAGACTGAGGAGGTGTTTATGAGAAAACTTGCACCCGCGCGAGTTTCACACCTCCGTATCACGTTTACATGACGACTAGGTGAATTCGGTAAATATTTTGTAGTAACCGTCACTTCTGAAGATGTATGCAAAAGCGTACGAAACGTCAAGTGAACGATAATTTGGAATGATGCGTTTTTGATGTTTGTCACGGCTGTTTGTGTATTATTTCTAATTCGTATCGTTTTTTCATATATCTTTTTGCAGAAACAGCGGCCATTTTGATTTTATTGTTTCAAATAGCTATTATGGGAAACCCAGGCGGCAAATACATATTAATTTGACCCCTGAGCATCCCATAATGTATTTCGAAAAAATAGAAATCAAAATGGCCGCCGTATCTGCAAAAACTCGGACTATGAAGGGACACCATCATTCTCGTCACCAGAGCCTTGTGTCGACACAAGGCTCTGGGAAACTCTATGTAGGACAACATACCCCGTAGGGTTGTTGTAGCCAAGAATTGGCTATTGGAACCTTACGGCGCCTGCTCACTCCTCGTGCTAACATGAATGCACCAATTAAAGACGCTTTTGATTGTTTTTCACGAAAACCAATGAAAAGACAGTTTGTTTCAGGGTTCCCCAGGGCTCTTCCCTTCCTCAGTCAAGAGAAGAGCTCTGAGATGGAGATTCTAGACACCACATGTTTACTGAGAAGAAATACGCATGCACAATCCGTTGAAGTCCACCGTGAGGCCGATTTCACCCCGGAACGAGTGGTTGTTCCGCGTTTTCAAGATACCGTTGCGAGGTTTGCCCCAGAACGAAATTTTCACTCCCGATGCAGCAATCGGGGTGAGCTCGCGCCGGTGCGAGTCGCCGCATGCATGACATTTTTTGGCGGTATCATGTAAACAAAAACAGAGCTAACACGGGAACTAGGCTCTTATAGATTGCGCTAGGAAAAGTAACATATTACGCTTAAAAGTAAAAGTATTTCTTTTGCAAAATAAGCGGAATAAGTCTTTATTAATGTAGAAACACTTCATGTTAGCAATCATATATATCTTTTTGTCTGGTGTCACGAGCTCCTCTTCTGATCTATTGTATTTTTCTTTCCTTCTCTTTCGGCTATGTTTACTGGTTCTGGTCTCTTGTTTCCCCGCAGAGAGCTGCACGTTATCGGGCGGCGTGGCTGACGCCATTTTGCTAACTTGCGAATGTCAGAGACCAACACATTCTAAGGCCCGATTTACACGGTAGGACTTTGTCGCATGCGACAACGGCTTACGACAACCCTACGACATGATTTACGATTGTTGTGTACGTCAGAAAAAATGTCGTAGCATTTTAAAACATGTATTAAAACGCTGCGACAATCGTAAGTCATGTCGTAGGCCTGTCGTGAGCTTGTCCCATGCGACAAAATCGTATCGTGTAAATCGGCCCTAAAGCAACTTTCGGCTCCCGTCATCTCGTGCCAGACTGTCAGCCTCCTAAAGAGGCCAAACCGCGGATGCGGCTAAAACGTTGAACAAAAATGGCTTCGGGCTTGTCAATAGGAACCTTTAGATTGGAGGACCAGGACCACTACGAGTACGTGTTTTCCTTACTGAGCATGCGCAAAAAGTTTGAAGGCCGATATTTTTCGAAGTGCGCGTGCTCAGAACAGAAAACTCGTAGTCGTCCTCGTCTTCAGGCCCCAGTTGTTCGAAGGGTGAATAGTGCTATCCACTGGATAACTCAATTGGTTTCCGCTGGATAGCGATATATCTGGTGGATAGCGTTATCCACCTTTTGAACAACCGAGGCCTGATCTAAAGGTCCCTAAAATATACCGATTATGCTAACAGAGCTACTTTTTAAAAATAAGCAAAAATTACGCTACCACAATCTATAAAAGTCTACAGAGAACCGGCGTGAAGTCGCGCCGCGGTGCGAAAGTCCCGGTACCATGTTAACACCCCCTGAGACACCGATGCATAATTTGGAGCACAGTACATTGTAAATAAACTGCAACTGTCGCGCGCGCGCGTGCCGTTGTAATTGTCACGTTAACTATGACATCATACTTTCCGTTATTTCTTGCGACGGTTTTTTTCTCGCAAGTCAATACTTCGCAGCAAAAGAAACGAAACAAAAAAAAACCGCAATCAACGCGCAAAGCAACTCGCTGTTATTTGCTGTTTTAGTGAATTATTCCACAACATCGTCCGATAGATATTTATTTATATATTTATTCATTTACAAAGTGCTGCTGCAATGGCAGGAAGAAATAGAAAGAAGAAGCAAGGATGTGTTGAAGGTAAGACATTATTAGCATTTTTAGCCGGTTAGGGAATGCAGTATACATGGCGCTTTCACGGAGAAGCAAATCTACCCCACACATTCCTTCGCTTACCAAACGAAATAAGAATTTAAATAAAATGAAAAATAGCGAAGGGAGATCTACAGTTGATTAGCTGACACAGTTTTTATTCAAAAGAGTTTCACTTGTGAAATATCAACATCGTAAAAGTTGTGCAAAACTGAATATCGATTCCCACCCCTCCCGGAAAAATCTATTTTTTTTGGGTTCACAACACTTCGTTTACCCTTTGGACAAACGAAATTTTTCCCAGTTCTGGATGCAGTTCAATACAATGTTTTAAGCGTTCTTAGGCCCGGCTCAAACGTCGTAATTCTGCCGTGTAGAATTCAACTGAATCGAGTTTGACTTAAGTTCGACAAAAATTGAACAGCTAATTTAGACAGTCGAATTTAATTGTACCGCATCAGTTTATTTCGTAAAACGTCATGTTATACAATGCTGCTTAAAGAAACGCGCAGTCAATTTAAAAAATAATAATAATACATTATAATAATGTATGCATTTGATTCGACACGGCAGAAATTCGAAATTTGAATTGGTGCTGCATTTCTACCGCAAGTTTGGCACAGCCTGTCGAGCTTGTGGTAGAAATTCGCCAGGTGATTCAGATGTAGGACTTCCGCCGTATGGAATTCGATTGAGTTCGACACGGCGCAAGAAGTGCGGCGTTTGAATCGGGCCTTAATCATTGGACGATTAGCCTGCTGATATCCTTAGACTCGCTTTGGGATGCACTTTGCCACGCTAAAAGCCTTTAAGTCGAGAATTTAGAGTGAGGAGCAGGGGTGCGGAAAATTAATTCAGTATTTAAAGGTATGAGGCATGATACAATGAGCTCTATTTTTAAATGACAGTGCTCATGAGATGTCGCGGTTTTCTGGAATCCCGTACTTAAGCAATCCCCACACCTTTGAGCGTTTTCAGCGGATTAGGCTAAGTGAGGGATGCAACTCCAAGTGGGGCTCTGTCCCCTCTGGGGTCTTGGTTGTTTCTTATTTTGATCAATGATCCAAGTCTCAACGCCCAACTCTGAAAGTATGTCGATGACACCACAACGTCAGAAGTAGTTGCTAAAGGTAGTGCGAGCAATGCACAACATATAGCAGATTGTGTAGCTCAGGGGTCCTTAGATAATAGGGTTCAACTGAACAGCGAAAAGTGTAAAGAACTAAGAATCTCTTTCGCTAAAAACGCAGTCTGAGTTCCATCCTATTTTCGTAAATGGTAACCAGCGCGCAGCTTGAAGTAGTTAGGAGCGCAAAACTGCTGGGTGTGATAATTACAAGCGATTTGTCATGGAATGAGCACGTTAGTGAAACTATAAAGAAGGCGTCTAAACCTTTGTATTTCCTGGTTCAGGTTAAAGGAGCAAGACTTCCATATAGGGATTTAGCTCTCTTGTATGTCACATGTATTAAATCAATCCTAGTTTATGCAGTGCCTGTATTCTTCTATGCTTTGCCCAAGTATTTACGGTGGGAGTTAGAGTGTGTCCAAAAAAGGGCATTGTCAATCATTTGCCCCATTCTGTCTTTCAAGTATCATTTCATATAAGCGGCGGTCGCCCTTAGCAACAAGGATAATAAAATTAACAGATTATTAACTGAAGTCAATAAGGCTCCATATTCACTAAGAAATCAGCGACACTTTGCACTCCCAAAGTGGAACACGGAACGTTGTAGGAGCACTTTTGTATTATCATCGTGCCTAAAGTACAATTAACGATTCGGTTTTAATGGTTTTATATATTATATGCACGAATTCTAATATTGATATGTTGTAAATTATTATATTTTCATTTCTAGCTTAGTTTTACTTGTAAATACGCAATTCAGGCCCTGGTTGCCCATATATTTATTTTAATAAACTAACTCTGAGGAAAACTTGACTTAGCAGAGGTTTCGAGAAGGAATTCCTCTGTACGGATCTCCTCGATGTTCTGTCACGCATGCGCGTAAGATATAACTGTGTAAGGTGTAAGCAAGGACCAGCGTGAAAAAGAGAAGCACTGGATTCTGTTGAAAGATTTACTCATCAATATAAGTATTATCAATGACTAAAAAGAGCAAGGCTGATCGAAAGAGGAAGTTTTATATAATTTAAAGCTAATATTTCGAAAGGCAGGGTGTTACGAGCAATTAATACGGTATGACTTATTCTCAAAAGTAAGACAATTTCTTTAGATACTTAGAGCTAAATCGAGAAATTACAAGACCTATATCCGCAGACTAGGGAATGGAGTTCCCGATTCGGGTGTATCATGGTCGGGGATACTAGCTACATCAAGCTACTCCAAAATCCGAGGGTAAATAAAGATATAACATGATCTGTAGGAGACATTTCCTAAAATCAGAAAGACTCGGAGTTTCAAGTTCAGTTCCTTAGGGGTAGGAGAGGGGCAAATACGCTCAGACACTCGAGCGAAGCTTGGATAATTTACGGAATTAACTATTGCAGGGTAATGCGAAGTGCTAATTTTCTACCTGTGTAAACCATGTGAGCGTTAGCCCTACTAATGGAATTGGGTCCACACAAGGACAGAGAAAAACTCTGACCACACGGCCAACGTTTGTAAAAACGTAACCCTTCCCTAGATAATTTACGTCACAATACAATACAATACTATGGAATACATACTTAATTGAACGCTCCCCATAGGGGCTTTTCAAGGCCAATGAAACATGATCAACGAAACGACAGAACACAACAACGACTTAAAGAGATATGGGTACTGTATCAATATTATATGAAATACGATCTTAAATAAGAAGAAAGCACTGACAAGTGTTGCTTGTTACTAATAAAGCAACAACTTCTCATTGCTGTATGAATGGAGGGCTTTATCTCCTGGATATACAGTGCCTCTTTTTTTTTTTTTTTTTTTTGACAATGCTGATCTGTTTTTATTTAGCTAGGAGCTAAAGCCCTCCATTAATTCAAACCGAGTTAGCACTGAGAAGTAGTTACTATATTAGTAACAATCAACACCTGTCAGTGCTTTCTTGTTATTTTAAGATCGTTTTTCATAACAACGACTGTTAAGAATCCCAATTGGTCGGAGGCAAACCAGTTGGCTATTTACAAGCGCAGCGGAGGAATTGAACCACGGACTACAAGAATCAGACGGAGAGGACAGAACGGGTCTTGAGCTCGGGATATCTATATTTCAAGGCAATCTCCCTAACCACTGAGCTGCATTGTCTCCTTTGCCAAAACGGGACAGTTAAGAGATTCTCCCATGGCAACTCCGACTTGTCCACTTCTTTGAGAAATAACTGGACAGGGCTTTGGTGAATTACATCTTTTTCCTCTTTTGTTAGAGCCAAAATTCCTAAATCGAAGCAAAGAGGATCCGTGGGTTCTTGTTCGGAGACTAGAAGCCCGGCTCGCTCAAGAGAAATTCTATCACGAGAAAACGAAGACCGAGAGTCAATACGAAATAAAGGTAATGCCGATCTGATCATTTCAAAGCACTCTTGTTTAGCAAAGTTGCGTGTACCACCCTGCACTACAACTTTTAATATCGACAGAATCTTTGTTTTTTTTTTAACAAAAAGCAACTTATTTCTCAAACTTTTGAGTGATAGTTTGATTCACTCATCACAAGGCATCTTTCACATTTTTCCCAGCCCTTTTTCTCTCAGTTAAGGCTGGTTTCCATATGATCGCAGACGATCGCGAATCGCAGATCGTAGATCGCAGAAAGTTCTGCGATCGTCTGCGATCATATGGCAACCCACTTCTGCGATCGTTTGCGATCGTCTGCGATCGTTTGCGATCCTGCGATCATATGGAAACCAAAGTTCTGCGATCTGCGATCGAAACGTATCCCATAATAATTTTAATTCTGACTCAAATGATTCAACGCTTCTTAGCAACAAAGCCTGAATGTTCGTTTATGTTCGTTACTGTTCTGTCAGAAACACGAAGTTCTCTCAGCAGTGTGTGGAAAGCCCCAAGTTTTTGTCTCTTCATGAATATTTTTCGAACTCAAAACCGATGTTTCCTTCGCTTTTGAAGCTGACGATGCCGTCGCTTCAGGACTAAAAGAAGAAGTAAATTTGCTTGCAGCAAAAGTTTCTCCTCGATGTCCGCTATGTTGTTTACTAAGATTTTGCCGCGAGCACAACGCGCGTGAACATTTGACATTTCTGCTGACCGAAATGTATGGCTGCAGTCGGCTCTGAGATCGTTTGCGATCGTCTGCGATTATATGGAAACAGCTCTCTTTATGGTCGTCTGCGATCTGCGATCCGCGATCGTCTGCGATCGTCTGAGAACATATGGAAACCAGCCTTTATACAGTGCGCTTTAGAAACTCCAAATCTCTTTCCTCTGGTATCATTAGCGTGCGCAAGCACGAGAACTATTGAGCCACAAACCGCAACCGGAAGTGATCTGTCGTCTTGGCACTTCCACGTTTATGCATCTATTAGTGTAAAGGCCTGGAAAAATGATGAAGCCTCGTTTACACAAGCAAGTTTTCCTTTGACAAGTTTCCGTGACAATTATCATTGATCGTGTAAAGGATCAACAAGTTTTCCTTGACAAGTTTTCCTTGAAAAAGAATAATTGCTAGAGTAGACGATGAACCACCCCGAGAGCAGAGCCTACTTTTTTCTTTTCCTTTACTGAGGAGGAGAAAAGGAGGCTCTGCCCGAATCGCGTCAACTCTTTGAAGCCGCAGCAGCCCGAACTTCTGGACTAGTCAATCTTGTTTTCTCTCGTCAAACCGGTTTTTCCAGTGCGAGGACAAAACCGATGGTTATAATTGAGCCCGCTGTACCATGAAAAACCAAGATGGCGGCGAGATCTGGCATATTAGGCTTGGATTCGAGACTGTATCCTGGCAACATGCAGCGCATATTCAATAAAGATCTTACTCGATTCATGCAGAGCCTTTCTCGAGAACGCCAAAATCGAGCAAGCAAAAGAAAGGCTCTGCTAGCAGGGTGACGATGAACACGTTTTCTTGACACGTTTAGCGTGTGCCCACAACACTAGTTTTATTAATATTCCTTGCCACATTTCCTTGACGTCCGTTTACAATAACTAATTTCATCCTTGACAGTTTTTTTCTTGACAAAAAAAAGCGAGCATGCTAGCATTTCGTTGTAAGGCGGGAAAAATTGTCAATTTTACTCTATTTACTCGAGCAGTTTTTCTTTGAAAAGGAAAACGTGTCAAGGAAAACTTTCGTGTAAACGGGGCTTAAATGTTGTACGATCCAACATGTTGACCAAACATAAGACGCACACTGGGTTGTTGGTCACAGATGTCTATGGTAACGATTCAATTTGAAGTCACAATGGCGTTTGCGCACCCAACATGTTGGTTGAGAGTGGCCAAAGAAAAAACAAATCACAAATCCAACATGGGAACACGAGAAATGTTGAAATGACGTTGAATCAAATTTGTTAATGCCTGAACGGACTGTTGCTTCAAACAGACACTGCAGGCTAAAGTGAAAAGTTTAGAGAGGCAGAAAAAGACTTACCTCGAGAAGCTGGAGCAAAATCCAATTGAACAGCAAGGAAAGCTTGAAAAAGAACTAAACGAAACCAGCAAACAGCTGAGGGAAACCACGCAAAAACTTGCGGTGAGTAATTAGAGACCTTAACATACACTTTTACTGGCATACAGGTACGTGTAGTGTACAAGTACACGTAAAATGTTCAAGCACGTCGCTGCAGGTGATCTGGTGACATAATTTGGAGGACTGGGAAGAAAAATTTTAACGTCGCATCCCACAACCACGCGTGGCCTTAGATTTTGTTTCCAAATTCTTGCAGTGTTTCCATCGCCAAAACTCAACAGATCATTTCATGTCTCCCACATTTCGTGGTACTGAATGAACATTCAAGTACAACCGGCGAGATCTAACCTTGCCTCTGCCATGTTGAATTCGGAAATAACATTCAAAGCCGCGCGCGGTTGTGGGATACGGCGTTAAAGTTTTTCTCCCCAGTCCTCCGAATTACGTCACAAGATCGCTTGGCTATTGTGATCAAGATACCCGTAGAGTTACCCAAGGTGCATAGAATTATGGGATTGGCAATATGTCCTTCAACCTCGTTACCAGGCGAATTGCTAGGTTCTGGGGTCGATTTCCCTGCTTTTAAAAGGCCCTATTGGCGAACCTATTGGCTTACAACTAATCTTCAGAGATATGGATAGAAATGGTGTAGTGTCCAAATGCGGGTGGATGAACAAAAGGCAAAAAAGTGCTGATAGCCTGCGTAGCAAGCGTTTCCGTGTGGGGCGGGGTAATGGAAGATTTTTATTGTTTGGGCCGCCCGAAAAATGGGTAGAGACGCTCGCCTTATTCTCTCGCGGCCAGAAAAATAAATTAATCGCTTCTCTCCCGTGGAAACGCTTGCTACGCAGGCTATGCTGACGATACATCTATTGTTTTCGTCTACCAATATGGCAGTGACACGTGATGGCATGAAGTGAAAACCACCTGTAACATTTGAGCTGGTTCCTATGGTCTGTAGTGAGAATAACGCTTTCATTGCATAAATCCAGAGACCCATAAGTGTTGAAACATGTAACGGCCCCTTGTGTGCTGGGAATCAAGCTTCTGAATATTCAATTTGCTAAGTACCATACTTGGAACAAGAAGAGCGAGGGGTTTCCAAATATGATACTTAGCACTGAAACATTCAACCAATCAGTTCGCACTGAATATTCGAAAGCTTTGAACGCGCGTCACACGTTTTCAACCCTTATGGGTTTCTGATAAATCTTATTCGTCATCCTTGCTCCAATTAGCTTTTTTCCTGCTAATAACCGATGCCGAGGTCTTTACACACACCCCCGGCATTTGGCAGGGAAAGAAATTTTTGGGATGATGAACTTTATTTATTTAAGTGTCGAGTGTATTTAGCACTGAGGCACTGGGACACTATACAGAAATCAAATCAACCTGTCAACATACAGAGCGAGTTTCAATCGAGTGTCGTTGTGAGAAACACAAAACCAAAAGTGAACTTACTTTGGCCATCAAAACGAAAGGAGACAATCCAGTGAGCGCAATGAAAACTCGGCAGTGACTTCCCGTAACCGACACAAAGCTCTGGAAAATGTGCACGAGCAAGCCCACGATTATGGTGTTTGGTTTTCACTTCTGATTGGGTCGGAAAAAATGGCGCGAGAACGTTTGATCCAATCAATCACTGATCGAAGTAATGCGAACCAAAGTAAGTTCTCTAATTACTTTCGATCGACAATCAATTTGAAACGGCTCTTATCAAATCATGAGGTTGATTTTTACGGAGAGGGGGAAACCGGAGAACACGGAGAAAAACCTCTCACAGACGAGAGTAGAGAAACCAACAATTCAACCCACATCATGACCGCTGTGTCGCGAAATTCTGAACCGCGGGCAACATCCCTTGTTCTCATAAAGAGCGAGTTAGTCTGCTTTTTATAAGTATAGGATTTATATCGGGTAGATAGGGGTAACTACTCCTTGAGAAACTCGAGACATGTCACAAACGCTAGATCAAGATTTTTCGATCGCTTCCCCACCTGTACCACTCAATTTTAATGTTGTTATTGCTCATTGTACTCACATCATGTTGTTTGTCTTTTGACGGAGTTTACACACTCTTCATGCTTCATTAGCATCATCATCCATGCATCTATCATCATCATGACGCATTGAGGCGAGTCTCCTATCATGATGTAGAGTTGGCCTTTCCCATACAAACCAGAGTTTTTCGGTTTCTGCACGCACTGTTTAGAAAGGCCCAATCAGAAATAACTGTCAAACGAAGACATAAAATTAGAGCACAAATAATGTATACAAGTTGCGCAAATTGGATATAAATTGATGTAAACGTGAGTCTCCTAATGAAGAGTTAATTCTAAAAATAGAAAAATACGGCTCAAAGATTGACTCAAGGATAGTGGTTGTGCATCGTGGGGGGGGGGGTTTGGGAGGCGCCTATCCATGAGCTCCTGTCATCATCATCCTCATTCCCACCAACACCACCATTATCAGCGTCATTAACATAGGATGGATATTGATTATGATGCTGATTATTGATGATTAATGATAAAGCTGATGACGATGATGATGGGTGGTGGTGGTGGTGATGATGATGATGATGATGATGCTGCTGATAGTGATTGATGATGATGCTTATGATGATACTCATCAATATCAGCATTATCATCTCATCGTCGTCCCCGCCACCACCTCCATCATCATCATTATCGTCATCACCATATCATCATTGCCGCCACGCACTGAATTTATATGAAGGCATATTGTTAAAAGGTTTAAGGTCGCTGACATTTTGAGATTCAGTTCGTTGTCAGATGTACCGGTCGAAGGATCATGGCAATTGGAACCCAATTACTTCGCCATCTTCCACGTCCTCATTATCATCATCATCAACTGGGTTGATATACGGCCCTATGTGGACCTCCTTTGGTATACTCCGGACCAAACATTTTGAGATTCGGTTCTTCGCCAGCTGTTAAGTACGCGAAAGCACTTGGAAGCTTAACTCGATCGTATGCATTTCCCCCTCAAACCAGTCTTCTCCAGTAGAAATTCACTCCACAGCCTTGGCTAATATTTGATTTTTTTACGATTGACAGGGTTCCCGCAAATAATCGATAGACTGACACGAACAATAGAGGCCTTAAAAAAGCCTAAAGACAGAATAAGGAACAGTAACATGAAGAAATTGAAAAAAAGAACACGCGGATAACGAAGCT
>NC_090895.1:17359629-17362022 GCF_036669925.1 Montipora capricornis | reverse complement strand
TCAAGGTCTATCAGATGGGTTGCAGTCTAACTGATTTCCAGGGAAGGTAAGTGTCGACTGCCTTTTGTAGATCGGTAATGAAGATGTGAAACCTTATAGGTTTCATGATTCTGGCGAAGGACAACTACGACCAGTCCTTGTTAGTCAGCCAACGCCCAAAACGTGCGCCACGCACTGTATCCGTACAATCGCGCACTGTCACCTTTTGGATTGCACTGACCATTTTCGGCGGTTTTTTAACACATATGAATTGCGGGACTCCTCGTTGTCCACGATAACCAATCGATACCATTTAATTTGCGACTAAAACTTGCACCTACATTTGCAGCAGTAGAGGTTCGGATGTAGCGCATTAGATCTTATCCCACATGTATTTTGCGCGATATAAGTAATAAATTAGTATTAAATTATTAAATTATTATTAAATTTTCAGGTGGCATTTGACTTCCAGAAAAACTTTTGGCTTAAAATCCCCACCGTGGGTTCCCCTAAGATGATCAAATCAGATCACATAATCCCCAAGTGTTGGAGGGGGAGTAATATCACTGCTTCTACAGGCAGCTCGTGATCCTTAAGAGGAGGCATTCTCCTAGTCAATGGTAGCAAATATTTAATACATTTCCAACGCTTGATTTTCTGACGAAAAGCGAGTCGATATCAACAACAATCCACACAATCCCCACAAAGTAAGGTATTCCATCAATTTATAATATTGAAAAATGAGTGGTGGAGAAGTAGTGTGTTGGATATGTATAAAAACAAGTGCCTACCTCTAAAAACAGCACGTCTTTCAGGGCTTTAGCCGCGCTACTTCATTTCCAAGATGGTCGGGCGCAAAGACGACCACAAAGGACGATGTGACTTGGTCCCATTTCTCCACGCAAAAAAGTAAAAAGTCTCCACCCGGGGACTCAGATTCTTAGTCAAATTCCCGAGGTTTGGAGCGGCAACTAGTGGTTCAAATGCCCCACATATGCCCTGGCAGCTCTTGACCAACGCGATCGGCACACCGGGTGGGTGTGGAGCTGCCGAGGTGAAGAAAACTGCCACTTCATCCCCTTTTCTGAAGAGAACTCGCTGTAGCTTCTCTGTGCCCCATCCTCTGATCATTTCGTCGCAGTGACGTTCGGGCTAAACAAAGGGGACCCACTAATCATAAGGGCCGGTACCCCTCTCAAAGCGCAGGAATCCTCGCAACAACTTGTGCATCAAATGCCAATGGTCGAGCAATAAACAGGCAGCTCTAAGTGAGGCGGCGTACGATAAGATGCGAAACCCAATGCTTCTTCGGAAGCAGACAAGGATGTTCGTTTCGTGGGAAAACGAGAACTTTGTCAACACTCATCCAACTCTGATGAGTACGCTCTGCATTCTCTGTATCGGACTGAACTTCTTAAAATCTGCCTTGCTGATTCGACTGTTAAGGCCTTTATGGGCATTCTTGTACCTAATGTTTTTCGGCTTCTTGTAATTCTTGAGGTGAGAGGACACCCTCTTAAATAATTCTGGAATCTCTTTCTTCTCGATTTCGTGGTTTTGTTTTTTTTTCTGAGGTGCACACAAATCGCAAACACATACGCAGTTACTCTAAGCAGCTTTCTCCGGCTTGAAGAATCTTGTGCAATCGATGGGTTGCTGTAATTTCCTTGCTCTGCAAACAGGCTTGTCTGAACCTTTCACGCTATCTTTTCTACTTCAAGTTTTTATGGGACTATGACTGGATTCTTTCGGCCACTCTTGCTCAGGGAGACGTAGGAACTCATGACCACGCTGCCACTTGTCAGCCAAGGCCCACTAAAACATACAATTCCACGGGAAACGTCGTCCGCCACGTTAAGCTTCCCAGGGAACACTGTATTCACTGGGCGGGGTCCGAGCTGGTTTGAACTTCTCCAACTCTTATTGAGACGAATGGCTTGAAGCGTCGTGCTTCACTACATATCCATGCCAATACGATCTTGCTGTCTAGGAGAAGACTTTCTGCTCAAAGTTCAGGCGGGTTTCTTCCTTTATGGCCTTAAGCAGCCGAGAGGCTAACACTGCGCCTTGGAGTTCACGACGAGGCATAATCAAGCTCTTTATGGGTGCAACTCTTGACTTTGCTGCAACCAGACGCACGTCAAATTCTCCGCTTCTCAGCTGCCATCTTGCGTACGCACAGGTACCAAATGTATCTCCGGAGGCATCGGCAAAGATACAGAGTGTAGGTGCTCCAGTGGCGTCAGCAGGTGTATAGCATCGGTCAAAGTTGATTCCGTTTGGTCTCTCCATTTCTCTGAACAGGATACTCCACTTGTCCAAAACGTCGGGAGGTAGCTCCTCGTCCCAGGTAACTCCCCTTTTCCACATTTCCTGGAGTCCAATTTTGGCTCGGATAAGGAATGGTGCCACTA
>NC_090895.1:17334629-17352129 GCF_036669925.1 Montipora capricornis | reverse complement strand
AGATTTCAGCACAATTATTCATGCATTCATCACAATTAAAGAATGGGTAAAGCAACACTTACCATTAATGTGCAGCTTAAGATCTTCAGCAAATTGCATAAGTTGGATTAAATCACATCCTTGCACTATAAAGCGAGAAGTTGTTTGTTAATATTGGAATATTGGAAGGCGTTTTATGGCACACACAGTCTGAGCACTTTGAAAAAATGCAGAAACAAGCCCCCCCCCCCCGCTCTCCCCCCATTCCCCCCTACTTTCAAATAATGTTGACAATAATAACTATTGTTATTGTAACCTCTACAAAATCACTGCCCTACTGAGAGGAACATCCACTGTCCCCATTGAAAAGTTATCCCTTGGTCAATCATCAATATATTGAGTCAATATACAGAGTAGTTTATACATGGCACTCTCTATTTTAACATGATGCAGCCATGACTTCAAAACAAAAACAGGAATTGTTACATGAAAACACTTACGAGCCTTAGTATACTAGTCATAAAACTACATATACAGTTACACATAAATGAAAGATTAAGGGTATCTTTAGGGGAATTTTTAGGAATAAATTATAACAGGATTAATGGTTTATTTTAATATTGCGAGACGCTTGAGCGCACAGAAGGCACCGAATTAACAATAATTTTCATAACAAAATACGCTTTTTATAAATCAATTCTATTTATAGAACGAGTGGTTTCGCTTTGTAAAAGTTACTTATTTAGTTACAGACCTGGAGTTATTGCCGATTATACTGTAGGGAATCATTCAGAAATAAGTTAATTATGTTCATTTCATAATTTAGTACCTACATTTTGCTCGCGTGTGCCGGGAAACAGTTTCTATGCTCGGGAATGGATGAGGTTTATCTTCTCTGTCTTCTGAATCAACTGAACAAATACGAACTTTACTTCTTCGCCACTCGCCATGTTCCGAATATCTTTTTCCCACATTTTCCACTCGATAAGCTTGTCGACTCTCGCTAAAAACAGAATGCTCTGAAGTCCATGGTGATCTTACACTCTCTCGCTTTGTAGGTTTCGATATTGATCGATCGCCATCGACCTGCAAAGCCGAGTCAATTGGAGTCCATGTTTCTGTTTCGTTGTTATTTGACGATCTTGTGCTAATCAACCCTTTAACTCGATCCTTCCATGTTTTCTTCGTCTCGGGAAAGAAAGTTCTTTTCATAATCGCATCCCATCTTTCCAAACAGACACGATGTACGAAAGATGTCTCTGGGAGACGCGGACTCGTTGGAGAATCATTTACTCCCGATGAAAAGTTCTCGCGTAAAATGCAAGGAATCAATTCCTCTCCAGTTTCTTGATTGCAAATCTTGCACTGTTTATTATCGAGATTTATGGTTTCAAAGTCGTCCATGATCGCTCAGGAAACAAAATCAGAAGTAAAAGCTTAAAATCACAACCATGCAAAGTGCTGCGTTCCAAACTGGAATGTTAACATAAACAAAAGCGTGATCCTAAAATGTGGCCTCCAAGGGATTAAACGAATTTTTTTAACTTGAAAGCATCCAAACGACCTTTCAGTATCTTGCTAGGTGTTGCTTGATAGATTGAAAACAAACTTTTCCTCCAGATCGCAATATTCGTAGAGAAACGTGTTGTGTTGAAGGTTTGGTTGTCTAACTTCTCCCAAACCCTTTGCATGCTTATTACGGGTGCGTCACTCACTTACGTCACGACAGCTTCCGGTTGTGCCATCACGAAGTATTTTGGGCCAATGGTATGAATATGCAGACCACATCAATCCGTTTTCAAGATGTTTTCAGTTTTTATTGTTGGGAATTTCAAAATCGGAAAACTTTGCGAAGAAAGAAAAGATGGCTTTTACTTAACTCAATTAATGAGAACTCGAACTATTGAAACAAGATTTGCAGCTAGCACATGACAGCTGGCTATGCTATGATGATGAGGCCTACAATAGCTATCCGTCCTTAGCTGCCAATTGGTGGTGTGCATGCGTGACGTGTGGCCACACCGGGTTGTAAATCGGGTTGGTGTTATGGTGTGTAATCCTCATGATGCAGAGGAACTGGCTGACGCTCGAGTCCAGATTTCGCGTGGCTACTTTTTCGTCCACAACTAAGTAGCGACTGTCTCCCTGCCATTCGAGGGAAAGGCGAAACTTATTTCCTCCTCAGTGTATACACTCTTTTACCAGTGTAAGAATGTCTAATTTTGGGGCTGAGGCTAGATGTTCTTTTTTTAAGTAAGCAACCGTGTACATTGATGCAGGTCTTGCTAAACAATGTAAAGGTTTGGCAAAAGTTCCTGATAACCCTGCCCGTGTACGTTGGATCAACTTGCTCGATCTGATCGGCGCAATAGGCCTTTTTCGACATAAAATTCAGCTTGAAAGAGAGGCTTAGAGGACAAAGATAAAGGAACGTTGATAAGATGCAAATATCTTTCACATTCATCCCAACGTGTTAAATTGTTTTGTCTTCACTGCCTCACTATCAAGCTGAATATTTGATATTTCGAAAATGGCCTATTACAAGTTCAAAAGGTAAGGTCACTACATTTCGGCTGCCAAACCAGCCTTCTTCAGGTACAATGAAAAAGCAAAAGCTTTCATTGAATCTGCGGCTCAAACGAAGCTAAGCTGCATGGTCCCAGAGGCTCTTCTTGACCCACGAGGGAGCCACGAAGCCGCCTCGCGACTCGTCTTCACCGTTTCGCGGCTTTCTCGCGGCTCAAGAAAAACTTCTGGGACCAGGGTAAAAAGAAGCTCCTCCCAAGGAAATTTGTTTTGATCTTCGTTCCTCTTGACCAGCGGTCGGCATGCGCAGTAAGAAAGGAAGATTCGAGGGACGAGAGGCGGGACGAGACTGAGGAGGTGTTTATGAGAAAACTTGCACCCGCGCGAGTTTCACACCTCCGTATCACGTTTACATGACGACTAGGTGAATTCGGTAAATATTTTGTAGTAACCGTCACTTCTGAAGATGTATGCAAAAGCGTACGAAACGTCAAGTGAACGATAATTTGGAATGATGCGTTTTTGATGTTTGTCACGGCTGTTTGTGTATTATTTCTAATTCGTATCGTTTTTTCATATATCTTTTTGCAGAAACAGCGGCCATTTTGATTTTATTGTTTCAAATAGCTATTATGGGAAACCCAGGCGGCAAATACATATTAATTTGACCCCTGAGCATCCCATAATGTATTTCGAAAAAATAGAAATCAAAATGGCCGCCGTATCTGCAAAAACTCGGACTATGAAGGGACACCATCATTCTCGTCACCAGAGCCTTGTGTCGACACAAGGCTCTGGGAAACTCTATGTAGGACAACATACCCCGTAGGGTTGTTGTAGCCAAGAATTGGCTATTGGAACCTTACGGCGCCTGCTCACTCCTCGTGCTAACATGAATGCACCAATTAAAGACGCTTTTGATTGTTTTTCACGAAAACCAATGAAAAGACAGTTTGTTTCAGGGTTCCCCAGGGCTCTTCCCTTCCTCAGTCAAGAGAAGAGCTCTGAGATGGAGATTCTAGACACCACATGTTTACTGAGAAGAAATACGCATGCACAATCCGTTGAAGTCCACCGTGAGGCCGATTTCACCCCGGAACGAGTGGTTGTTCCGCGTTTTCAAGATACCGTTGCGAGGTTTGCCCCAGAACGAAATTTTCACTCCCGATGCAGCAATCGGGGTGAGCTCGCGCCGGTGCGAGTCGCCGCATGCATGACATTTTTTGGCGGTATCATGTAAACAAAAACAGAGCTAACACGGGAACTAGGCTCTTATAGATTGCGCTAGGAAAAGTAACATATTACGCTTAAAAGTAAAAGTATTTCTTTTGCAAAATAAGCGGAATAAGTCTTTATTAATGTAGAAACACTTCATGTTAGCAATCATATATATCTTTTTGTCTGGTGTCACGAGCTCCTCTTCTGATCTATTGTATTTTTCTTTCCTTCTCTTTCGGCTATGTTTACTGGTTCTGGTCTCTTGTTTCCCCGCAGAGAGCTGCACGTTATCGGGCGGCGTGGCTGACGCCATTTTGCTAACTTGCGAATGTCAGAGACCAACACATTCTAAGGCCCGATTTACACGGTAGGACTTTGTCGCATGCGACAACGGCTTACGACAACCCTACGACATGATTTACGATTGTTGTGTACGTCAGAAAAAATGTCGAAGCATTTTAAAACATGTATTAAAACGCAGCCACAAACGTAAGTCATATCGTAGGCCTGTCGTGAGCTTGTCCCATGCGACAAAATCGTATCGTGTAAATCGGCCCTAAAGCAACTTTCGGCTCCCGTCATCTCGTGCCAGACTGTCAGCCTCCTAAAGAGGCCAAACCGCGGATGCGGCTAAAACGTTGAACAAAAATGGCTTCGGGCTTGTCAATAGGAACCTTTAGATTGGAGGACCAGGACCACTACGAGTACGTGTTTTCCTTACTGAGCATGCGCAAAAAGTTTGAAGGCCGATATTTTTCGAAGTGCGCGTGCTCAGAACAGAAAACTCGTAGTCGTCCTCGTCTTCAGGCCCCAGTTGTTCGAAGGGTGAATAGTGCTATCCACTGGATAACTCAATTGGTTTCCGCTGGATAGCGATATATCTGGTGGATAGCGTTATCCACCTTTTGAACAACCGAGGCCTGATCTAAAGGTCCCTAAAATATACCGATTATGCTAACAGAGCTACTTTTTAAAAATAAGCAAAAATTACGCTACCACAATCTATAAAAGTCTACAGAGAACCGGCGTGAAGTCGCGCCGCGGTGCGAAAGTCCCGGTACCATGTTAACACCCCCTGAGACACCGATGCATAATTTGGAGCACAGTACATTGTAAATAAACTGCAACTGTCGCGCGCGCGCGTGCCGTTGTAATTGTCACGTTAACTATGACATCATACTTTCCGTTATTTCTTGCGACGGTTTTTTTCTCGCAAGTCAATACTTCGCAGCAAAAGAAACGAAACAAAAAAAAACCGCAATCAACGCGCAAAGCAACTCGCTGTTATTTGCTGTTTTAGTGAATTATTCCACAACATCGTCCGATAGATATTTATTTATATATTTATTCATTTACAAAGTGCTGCTGCAATGGCAGGAAGAAATAGAAAGAAGAAGCAAGGATGTGTTGAAGGTAAGACATTATTAGCATTTTTAGCCGGTTAGGGAATGCAGTATACATGGCGCTTTCACGGAGAAGCAAATCTACCCCACACATTCCTTCGCTTACCAAACGAAATAAGAATTTAAATAAAATGAAAAATAGCGAAGGGAGATCTACAGTTGATTAGCTGACACAGTTTTTATTCAAAAGAGTTTCACTTGTGAAATATCAACATCGTAAAAGTTGTGCAAAACTGAATATCGATTCCCACCCCTCCCGGAAAAATCTATTTTTTTTGGGTTCACAACACTTCGTTTACCCTTTGGACAAACGAAATTTTTCCCAGTTCTGGATGCAGTTCAATACAATGTTTTAAGCGTTCTTAGGCCCGGCTCAAACGTCGTAATTCTGCCGTGTAGAATTCAACTGAATCGAGTTTGACTTAAGTTCGACAAAAATTGAACAGCTAATTTAGACAGTCGAATTTAATTGTACCGCATCAGTTTATTTCGTAAAACGTCATGTTATACAATGCTGCTTAAAGAAACGCGCAGTCAATTTAAAAAATAATAATAATACATTATAATAATGTATGCATTTGATTCGACACGGCAGAAATTCGAAATTTGAATTGGTGCTGCATTTCTACCGCAAGTTTGGCACAGCCTGTCGAGCTTGTGGTAGAAATTCGCCAGGTGATTCAGATGTAGGACTTCCGCCGTATGGAATTCGATTGAGTTCGACACGGCGCAAGAAGTGCGGCGTTTGAATCGGGCCTTAATCATTGGACGATTAGCCTGCTGATATCCTTAGACTCGCTTTGGGATGCACTTTGCCACGCTAAAAGCCTTTAAGTCGAGAATTTAGAGTGAGGAGCAGGGGTGCGGAAAATTAATTCAGTATTTAAAGGTATGAGGCATGATACAATGAGCTCTATTTTTAAATGACAGTGCTCATGAGATGTCGCGGTTTTCTGGAATCCCGTACTTAAGCAATCCCCACACCTTTGAGCGTTTTCAGCGGATTAGGCTAAGTGAGGGATGCAACTCCAAGTGGGGCTCTGTCCCCTCTGGGGTCTTGGTTGTTTCTTATTTTGATCAATGATCCAAGTCTCAACGCCCAACTCTGAAAGTATGTCGATGACACCACAACGTCAGAAGTAGTTGCTAAAGGTAGTGCGAGCAATGCACAACATATAGCAGATTGTGTAGCTCAGGGGTCCTTAGATAATAGGGTTCAACTGAACAGCGAAAAGTGTAAAGAACTAAGAATCTCTTTCGCTAAAAACGCAGTCTGAGTTCCATCCTATTTTCGTAAATGGTAACCAGCGCGCAGCTTGAAGTAGTTAGGAGCGCAAAACTGCTGGGTGTGATAATTACAAGCGATTTGTCATGGAATGAGCACGTTAGTGAAACTATAAAGAAGGCGTCTAAACCTTTGTATTTCCTGGTTCAGGTTAAAGGAGCAAGACTTCCATATAGGGATTTAGCTCTCTTGTATGTCACATGTATTAAATCAATCCTAGTTTATGCAGTGCCTGTATTCTTCTATGCTTTGCCCAAGTATTTACGGTGGGAGTTAGAGTGTGTCCAAAAAAGGGCATTGTCAATCATTTGCCCCATTCTGTCTTTCAAGTATCATTTCATATAAGCGGCGGTCGCCCTTAGCAACAAGGATAATAAAATTAACAGATTATTAACTGAAGTCAATAAGGCTCCATATTCACTAAGAAATCAGCGACACTTTGCACTCCCAAAGTGGAACACGGAACGTTGTAGGAGCACTTTTGTATTATCATCGTGCCTAAAGTACAATTAACGATTAGGTTTGAATGGTTTTATATATTATATGCACGAATTCTAATATTGATATGTTGTAAATTATTATATTTTCATTTCTAGCTTAGTTTTACTTGTAAATACGCAATTCAGGCCCTGGTTGCCCATATATTTATTTTAATAAACTAACTCTGAGGAAAACTTGACTTAGCAGAGGTTTCGAGAAGGAATTCCTCTGTACGGATCTCCTCGATGTTCTGTCACGCATGCGCGTAAGATATAACTGTGTAAGGTGTAAGCAAGGACCAGCGTGAAAAAGAGAAGCACTGGATTCTGTTGAAAGATTTACTCATCAATATAAGTATTATCAATGACTAAAAAGAGCAAGGCTGATCGAAAGAGGAAGTTTTATATAATTTAAAGCTAATATTTCGAAAGGCAGGGTGTTACGAGCAATTAATACGGTATGACTTATTCTCAAAAGTAAGACAATTTCTTTAGATACTTAGAGCTAAATCGAGAAATTACAAGACCTATATCCGCAGACTAGGGAATGGAGTTCCCGATTCGGGTGTATCATGGTCGGGGATACTAGCTACATCAAGCTACTCCAAAATCCGAGGGTAAATAAAGATATAACATGATCTGTAGGAGACATTTCCTAAAATCAGAAAGACTCGGAGTTTCAAGTTCAGTTCCTTAGGGGTAGGAGAGGGGCAAATACGCTCAGACACTCGAGCGAAGCTTGGATAATTTACGGAATTAACTATTGCAGGGTAATGCGAAGTGCTAATTTTCTACCTGTGTAAACCATGTGAGCGTTAACCCTACTAATGGAATTGGGTCCACGCAAGGACAGAGAAAATCTCTGACCACACGGCCAACGTTTGTAAAAACGTAACCCTTCCCTAGATAATTTACGTCACAATACAATACAATACTATGGAATACATACTTAATTGAACGCTCCCCATAGGGGCTTTTCAAGGCCAATGAAACATGATCAACGAAACGACAGAACACAACAACGACTTAAAGAGATATGGGTACTGTATCAATATTATATGAAATACGATCTTAAGATAAGAAGAAAGCACTGACAAGTGTTGCTTGTTACTAATAAAGCAACAACTTCTCATTGCTGTATGAATGGAGGGCTTTATCTCCTGGATATACAGTGCCTCTTTTTTTTTTTTTTTTTTTTGACAATGCTGATCTGTTTTTATTTAGCTAGGAGCTAAAGCCCTCCATTAATTCAAACCGAGTTAGCACTGAGAAGTAGTTACTATATTAGTAACAATCAACACCTGTCAGTGCTTTCTTGTTATTTTAAGATCGTTTTTCATAACAACGACTGTTAAGAATCCCAATTGGTCGGAGGCAAACCAGTTGGCTATTTACAAGCGCAGCGGAGGAATTGAACCACGGACTACAAGAATCAGACGGAGAGGACAGAACGGGTCTTGAGCTCGGGATATCTATATTTCAAGGCAAGCGCCCTAACCACTGAGCTGCATTGTCTCCTTTGCCAAAACGGGACAGTTAAGAGATTCTCCCATGGCAACTCCGACTTGTCCACTTCTTTGAGAAATAACTGGACAGGGCTTTGGTGAATTACATCTTTTTCCTCTTTTGTTAGAGCCAAAATTCCTAAATCGAAGCAAAGAGGATCCGTGGGTTCTTGTTCGGAGACTAGAAGCCCGGCTCGCTCAAGAGAAATTCTATCACGAGAAAACGAAGACCGAGAGTCAATACGAAATAAAGGTAATGCCGATCTGATCATTTCAAAGCACTCTTGTTTAGCAAAGTTGCGTGTACCACCCTGCACTACAACTTTTAATATCGACAGAATCTTTGTTTTTTTTTTAACAAAAAGCAACTTATTTCTCAAACTTTTGAGTGATAGTTTGATTCACTCATCACAAGGCATCTTTCACATTTTTCCCAGCCCTTTTTCTCTCAGTTAAGGCTGGTTTCCATATGATCGCAGACGATCGCGAATCGCAGATCGTAGATCGCAGAAAGTTCTGCGATCGTCTGCGATCATATGGAAACCCACTTCTGCGATCGTTTGCGATCGTCTGCGATCGTTTGCGATCCTGCGATCATATGGAAACCAAAGTTCTGCGATCTGCGATCGAAACGTATCCCATAATAATTTAATTCTGACTCAAATGATTCAACGCTTCTTAGCAACAAAGCCTGAATGTTCGTTTATGTTCGTTACTGTTCTGTCAGAAACACGAAGTTCTCTCAGCAGTGTGTGGAAAGCCCCAAGTTTTTGTCTCTTCATGAATATTTTTCGAACTCAAAACCGATGTTTCCTTCGATTTTGAAGCTGACGATGCCGTCGCTTCAGGACTAAAAGAAGAAGTAAATTTGCTTGCAGCAAAATTTTCTCCTCGATGTCCGCTATTTTGTTTACTAAGATTTTGCCGCGAGCACAGCGCGCGTGTACATTTGACATTTCCGCTGAACAAAATGTATGGCTGCAGTCGGCTCTGAGATCGTTTGCGATCGTCTGCGATTATATGGAAACAGCTCTCTTTATGGTCGTCTGCGATCTGCGATCCGCGATCGTCTGCGATCGTCTGCGAACATATGGAAACCAGCCTTTATACAGTGCGCTTTAGAAACTCCAAATCTCTTTCCTCTGGTATCATTAGCGTGCGCAAGCACGAGAACTATTGAGCCACAAACCGCAACCGGAAGTGATCTGTCGTCTTGGCACTTCCACGTTTATGCATCTATTAGTGTAAAGGCCTGGAAAAATGATGAAGCCTCGTTTACACAAGCAAGTTTTCCTTTGACAAGTTTCCGTGACAATTATCATTGATCGTGTAAAGGATCAACAAGTTTTCCTTGACAAGTTTTCCTTGAAAAAGAATAATTGCTAGAGTAGACGATGAACCACCCCGAGAGCAGAGCCTACTTTTTTCTTTTCCTTTACTGAGGAGGAGAAAAGGAGGCTCTGCCCGAATCGCGTCAACTCTTTGAAGCCGCAGCAGCCCGAACTTCTGGACTAGTCAATCTTGTTTTCTCTCGTCAAACCGGTTTTTCCAGTGCGAGGACAAAACTGATGGTTATAATTGAGCCCGCTGTACCATGAAAAACCAAGATGGCGGCGAGATCTGGCATATTAGGCTTGGGTTCGAGACTGTATCCTGGCAACATGCAGCGCATACTCAAAAAAGATCTTACTCGATTCATGCAGAGCCTTTCTCGAGAACGCCAAAATCGAGCAAGCAAAAGAAAGGCTCTGCTAGCAGGGTGACGATGAACACGTTTTCTTGACACGTTTAGCGTGTGCCCACAACACTAGTTTTATTAATATTCCTTGCCACATTTTCCTTGACGTCCGTTTACAATAACTAATTTCATCCTTGACAGTTTTTTTCTTGACAAAAAAAAGCGAGCATGCTAGCATTTCGTTGTAAGGCGGGAAAAATTGTCAATTTTACTCTATTTACTCGAGCAGTTTTTCTTTGAAAAGGAAAACGTGTCAAGGAAAACTTTCGTGTAAACGGGGCTTAAATGTTGTACGATCCAACATGTTGACCAAACATAAGACGCACACTGGGTTGTTGGTCACAGATGTCTATGGTAACGATTCAATTTGAAGTCACAATGGCGTTTGCGCACCCAACATGTTGGTTGAGAGTGGCCAAAGAAAAAACAAATCACAAATCCAACATGGGAACACGAGAAATGTTGAAATGACGTTGAATCAAATTTGTTAATGCCTGAACGGACTGTTGCTTCAAACAGACACTGCAGGCTAAAGTGAAAAGTTTAGAGAGGCAGAAAAAGACTTACCTCGAGAAGCTGGAGCAAAATCCAATTGAACAGCAAGGAAAGCTTGAAAAAGAACTAAACGAAACCAGCAAACAGCTGAGGGAAACCACGCAAAAACTTGCGGTGAGTAATTAGAGACCTTAACATACACTTTTACTGGCATACAGGTACGTGTAGTGTACAAGTACACGTAAAATGTTCAAGCACGTCGCTGCAGGTGATCTGGTGACATAATTTGGAGGACTGGGAAGAAAAATTTTAACGTCGCATCCCACAACCACGCGTGGCCTTAGATTTTGTTTCCAAATTTCTTGCAGTGTTTCCATCGCCAAAACTCAACAGATCATTTCATGTCTCCCACATTTCGTGGTACTGAATGAACATTCAAGTACAACCGGCGAGATCTAACCTTGCCTCTGCCATGTTGAATTCGGAAATAACATTCAAAGCCGCGCGCGGTTGTGGGATACGGCGTTAAAGTTTTTCTCCCCAGTCCTCCGAATTACGTCACAAGATCGCTTGGCTATTGTGATCAAGATACCCGTAGAGTTACCCAAGGTGCATAGAATTATGGGATTGGCAATATGTCCTTCAACCTCGTTACCAGGCGAATTGCTAGGTTCTGGGGTCGATTTCCCTGCTTTTAAAAGGCCCTATTGGCGAACCTATTGGCTTACAACTAATCTTCAGAGATATGGATAGAAATGGTGTAGTGTCCAAATGCGGGTGGATGAACAAAAGGCAAAAAAGTGCTGATAGCCTGCGTAGCAAGCGTTTCCGTGTGGGGAGGGGTAATGGAAGATTTTTATTGTTTGGGCCGCCCGAAAAATGGGTAGAGACGCTCGCCTTATTCTCTCGCGGCCAGAAAAATAAATTAATCGCTTCTCTCCCGTGGAAACGCTTGCTACGCAGGCTATGCTGACGATACATCTATTGTTTTCGTCTACCAATATGGCAGTGACACGTGATGGCATGAAGTGAAAACCACCTGTAACATTTGAGCTGGTTCCTATGGTCTGTAGTGAGAATAACGCTTTCATTGCATAAATCCAGAGACCCATAAGTGTTGAAACATGTAACGGCCCCTTGTGTGCTGGGAATAAGCTTCTGAATATTCGATTTGCTAAGTACCATATTTGGAACAACAAGAGCGAGGGGTTTCCAAATATGGTACTTAGCAATGAAACATTCAACCAATCAGTTCGCACTGAATATTCGGAAGCTGTGAACGCGCGTTACACGTTTCAACCCTTATGGGTTTCTGATAAATCTTATTCGTCATCCTTGCTCCAATTAGCTTTTTTCCTGCTAATAACCGATGCCGAGGTCTTTACACACACCCCCGGCATTTGGCAGGGAAAGAAATTTTTGGGATGATGAACTTTATTTATTTAAGTGTCGAGTGTATTTAGCACTGAGGCACTGGGACACTATACAGAAATCAAATCAACCTGTCAACATACAGAGCGAGTTTCAATCGAGTGTCGTTAAACAAAAACCAAAGTAATTACTTTGGCCAATCAAAACGAAAGGGGACAATCCAGTGAACCAATCAAAACTCGAAGTAACTTCCCGTAACCGACACAAAGCTCGGGAAAATGTGCACAAGCAAGCCACGATTGGTTTTGGTTTCACTTCTGATTGGTCGAAAAAATGGCGCGAGAACTTTGATCCAATCACTGAGCAAAGTAATGCAAAACCAAAGTAATTCGCTAATTACTTTCGACAATCAATTGAAAACGGCTCTATCAAATCATAGGTTGATTTTTAAGGACAGAGGGAAACCGGAGAACACGGAGAAAAACCTCTCGGAGCAGAGTAGAGAACCAACAAACTCAACCCACATATGACGCTGTCTCGAAATCGAACCCGGGCTACATCCCTGGTCCTCATAAAGAGCGAGTTAGTCTGCTTTTATAATAGGGATTTATCGGGTAGATAGGGGTAACTACATTCACAAACCTAATCAGATTTGATCCTTCCCACCTGTGCCACTCAATTTTAATGTGTTATTCTCATTGTATCACATCATATTGTTGTCTGGATTGGAGTTTAAACACCCGTCATCTTCATTAGCATCATCATCATCATCATAAGGAGCCCATGATTAGTAGGAGCTTGCCTTTCCCATACAAGCCAGAGTTTTTTGGTTCTGCAAGCACTGTTTAGAACGACCAATCAGAATAACTGTGAAACGAAGACAAAAATAGCACAAATAATGTTTGCAAATTGTGCAAATTGGTGTAAATTTATGCAAACGTGAGTCTCCTACTGAAGGGTTAGTTCTAAAAATAGAAAGATACGCTCAAAGATTGACTCAAGGATATAGTGCATAGGGAGGCTCCTATCCATGAGCTCCTGTCATCATCATCATTACCACCTACACCACCATCATCATCGTCATCAGCATTAGGATGATATTGATGATGATGCTGATATTGATGATATTAATGATGAAGCTGATGACGATGATGATGGTGGTGGTGGTGGTGGTGATGATGATGATGATGTTAATGATGATGATGCTGATATTGATGATGATGATGATGATGATGATGATAATCATCAATATCAGCATTATCATCATCATCGTCGTCACCGCCACCACCCCCATCATCATCATTATCGTCATCACCATAATCATCATTGCCGCCATCAACTGAATTTATATGAAGGCATATTGTTAAAAGGTTTAAGGCGCTGACATTTTGAGATTCAGTTCTTTGTCAGATGTTACCGTTCGAAGGATCATGGCAATTGGAACCCAAATTAATCGCCATCATCCACGTCATCATTATCATCATCATCAACTGGGTTGATATACGGCCATATTGTGGACCTCCTTTGGTATATTCCGGACCAAACATTTTGAGATTCGGTTCTTCGCCAGCTGTTAAAGTACGCGAAAGCACTTGGAAGCTTAACTCGATCGGTATCATTTCCCCTCAAACCAGTCTTCTCAGTAGAAATTCACTCCCAGCCTTGGCTAATATTTTATTTTTTTAATGATTGACAGGGTTCCCAGCAAATAATCGATAGACTGACACGAACAAATAGAGGCCTTAAAAAAGCTAAAGAGAGAATAGAGGAACATTACATGAAAGAAATTGAAAAAAAGAACACGCTGATAACGAAGCTTGAGGCAAGTGAGAGTCAACGGTAAAAAGGTCCCATGTTAACGATTCTAAACTCTTTGGGCTTTCTATGGTTCCACCATTACCTTCAAAAGGAAGACGTTTGAGTTCATTAATTTTCTCATTGCAATTGTTTATAGCTTGTTTAAATTGCTTTCCGAACCCAAAAAGATGTCAGTATTTTCGTTAAATGATTTACAAGGTTGGTTTTTTTTCAAATCGACTTTAAGTTAAATTAAAAGCAATCACCATCTATTTGCTTTCTTGCCATTAATCTCTGTAAGAAATGCTAATTGCTCTAGGAACAGATAGTTTAAGAACAAACTTCCTGAAGATTCTGACAGTCTGGCATGCATGGACAGCGGTCCTCTCCTACGAGGATGTCCCATACACATGCGCGAGATCTTTGGTTCTCAACAGGAGCTAAAATATAATCTAGACAATGGTAAAGAGTGCATGAAGGCTAAATGATCGCAGGTGGCTCTGATTCTGCAGTAAATAATTTTTTAAACTTTGCAGAAAGTGTCATCTTGACCTTCTGATCACTTTTTAGCAATGAAAAGGGGGGAAGGGGGGGGGGGGGGGCACAGAGTTTGTTTTTGAGATATGGTGACAAAAGCCAAAATATAGGGTGTTTTAACTGGGCTTTCCCGTTGCCAAGGTAACTTATTACGTCAAAATAATAACCACACCTTGTTTGGAAATAATCGCTGTTTCATAGGGTGCCATAACATTGCTGTTACGTGATACAGTGTTGTAGCATCATTCGTTCTAAAGGGAGTGTCTTCGAAGTGTTGAAACTGTTTTGAGCCACCTTAAGTATGTTATGTATGTAATGATTCTTATCCCTCATTTCAAATAGCCGAGTACTAGTAGCTGCCTCGCTCGAATTTTTCACGGTAAGAAGCATTTGTGAGTTGACGCTTCGAGGGTTAGGTCTTTGTCAATAGACCATTCAATTCCACGGTTTATGACGCCTTCTTTGCTGGGGAGCAAGCAAGGCAAGAATTACAGTAAATGTTTTGGCCGATTTGGGACCGCTGTAACGCCGCTATATATGAGCGGATTTGCACAGTGAAAGCGTCTTTTGAAAGACATTTATAGTGAGATTATTTTCATGACATATTATGAACAGATTCAGGCTAAAACGACCACAAACGAATTTACAAGATTTCATACAAAGCCTTCTAAAATCATTTTACAAATTGCCGCGAAATTAGAAGCTACATTAGAAGATTTATAATTCAAATTTAAATACGTCGTACCTTCCTTAAGGACTTACTTTCAGTTGAATGAATGATATAAATAAAACTATTTAAAGTTGTGGCAAAAGTTGTAAATCCGTTTCTTTTTTAGCGGCGCTACAGCTGTTCAAAATTGGCCAAAATCGCATGCATTTACTATAATTTTAAAGAAACTTTGGTGCTGCGTCGGTGGAGAAGTAGTATACAAAAATTTGGTTTTATCAACGGAGTTGATAATGTAAATTGGCCACCGTACAGAGAGATTCTAAAAGCTGACGTTTCGAGCCAATTTAATTCAATTCCAATCCAATCGTCGCTCTGACGAAGGGCTAACGCTCGAAACGTCAGCTTTTAGAATCTCTGTACAGTGGCCAATTTACATTATCAACTCCGTTGATAAAACCAGATTTTTGTATAGTATAATTTTAGCCGTGTTTGCCTCCCAGCCAAGATGGCTTCAAAAACGTACCGTGGAACTTTAGGTCTATTCTATTCGCTCTGTCTTTGTCCCTACTAACGCTACTAGCAACTAACTTTCCGATTTTTGAACCAAAGGTTAAAGTTTTTGTAATCCTTTCTCTCGTGTTTATAATTAGGAACAGGTCTTAGAAGCACGGAAGGAAAACAAGTCATTGGAGAGGCTAGTTGGGGAAATACTTGCACCTCCTACAGCAAAAATTGCCGATTCATTCGAAGACCGTGAATGTTGGGAAGTACGTACATTTTATTCCAAGTTCTCTTGTCTATTAGACTGCAAAACAGTCGTTTTCTTCCTTTTTCGGAAGGGGCGAAGCGCCGTAAGCGTGATCCTCTCGTGTGAAGCGCGCGAGCCTCACACACCCTACCTCTCCCCATTCTCCCTCGCCGTTTCCACACTCGCTCCAGACCTTTCCTTCGAATATTTTTCGCGTCACTTGCGTTCGAAAAAAATACGACTGTTTTGCAGTCAAGTCGTCTATCTAGGCAAATTAGAATAAGGCTCTTCCTTCATTTATTTGTAATTCCACAGTTCTATAAGAATGAAACGTGATCTCCAAATAAGGCTTATTGAGAGGAAGATGTAAAGTCTGGCTTTGTGGAAATATGAACTTCGCTTAAATCACGTTCGGATAAAATAGGCATGAAGTGTTTTTCCGGAAACTTCGGCGAGTGCAATAGCTGGGACAAGAAATGAAAAATGCCATGTTGTCTGATCACTTCGCAAAGTTGCTGATATAAAGGAATAACCGACTTCCGTTTCGAAAAGTAACTTTTTGCTACATTTCTCTGTGACATAACTTAATTTTGCTTTAGTATAAATACACAGGTGATTATACAAAATCGCGCGCTCTCATTGGCTCGCTATCTCGGATTATCCGCCGATGATCACCTCGACGGTTCTTCGACGGACAAAATGGCTGCCAGTAGTCGTTTTGCCACTGTAAGTGAAGATGATTTCGTGTTGAAATGTTTTTTTTTCTCTTTTTTGAAATAATCACCTATGTATTTATACTAAAATAATTATTCGCCTCAGGCTCAGTGATAATCGGTGAATATTCACCTCGACTTCGTCTCGGTGAATATTCACCGATAATCACTTCGCCTTCGGCGAATAATTGTTAAATATTACATGGAACTTTGTTCCTCGTACCCCGGTTTTCTTCTTCATCGGCAGAACTGACATTTCATTTAACCTAGTCCATTTGACTGATTGCATTTAATCTACAGAGTCCAGAACCTGTAAAACACTTCTAATCGGCTCTATTTGCTTTCATTATTAATCGCGACCTTAAGATAACCTCGTTCCCACGTCCTCGGCTTTGGCTTCTGGACCCCCATAAGCCAAGGGAGAGGTCCTGGAAACGAGGTTTACCTTAACGCCTGGTTCTCACGTACGACGCAAATACGCAAGAAAATACACGTGTGAACTACTTCGGCGCTTTAAAAGAACTAGCGAAAAACTTTGCCGCTATTCATTTACTGCTGGACAGGGTTCTTGCCGTAGGAACTTGACCATCGGAGTCACGTGACTTTTAGACTTTTGCGGTAAACGAGGAAAAAACGTCATCTTAAGATTTACATTGTCAAATCTGTAACTGACTACAGGTCAACTAAAATGGGGTTCGTGTTTTTGTTCAGATGTAAAATACGAAAAAGGGAAAAGGCAATTTGGTCTGACATTCTCCAAGTAGAACACGTCTTCGAGCTTCATCCAATTTAAGGCCCAACTTAGCTTGTGTCTTTTTCTGTACTTAGCTGCCAGAACTCGAGATGTGGGAAAAATTTAGTGTTCACAAGGATCGAGCTGAAAGAGAAGAAAAAGGTCAAAAGAAGGGCAACAAGGAAATGGTAAACAAAATAAATAAAACCAACAGAGCCATCATAACATTGATCGGTTTTCAATTGAGTGTCGGAAGTAATTAGCAAATTGCTTTCTTTTTGTATTACTTCACTCAGTGATTGG
>NC_090895.1:17324629-17329629 GCF_036669925.1 Montipora capricornis | reverse complement strand
AACCGGCAAGTGACTCAGGTGCTGCTTAGTCTGTAATTCATTTTCTATGTTTGGTTATCTGTTGGTTTTTTTTCTTTGGGCAATCAGACTTTTCATTTTACTAAAAACGGGTCTCTCTGTGAACTTTCTGGTGGTCTGGGACAACTGACTGACTGCTAATTTCGAGCACTGTTAGGGTAGAAGAACATATCCAACTTCACTGAGTGAAGGAGCTGGCTGCTGACGATTTTTAAGTCTTCCGTCAGTACTTAATGAATCCACCAAGTCTCCTTCGGAGGGTCCTTTGACATTAAGTACAGTATAAGACAAAAGTCAGTAATACCAGGTCGCGTTGTGTTTCCTGCACTACGTGAATCACATCGCACACTACACAATTCCTGCCGCACACTACACGAGTCATGCAGCGCGATACAGTGTAGTAAGTGAAGTATAAATGTTTGGCATAAATTACCGGTAAGATCAAATGTGTTACACAAGATCAATCAATTTTTCCTTTGCAGCTACATCAGAGTTTGTAAGTTCCCACGAATTTGATTCGTTCATTGACATGATTCATGTAGAGTGCAAAGCAAATCGTGTCTCATCTGTGGGTGGTTATACATGTAACTTACTTTTAAGCAGTACTCAGAGTGTAGCATTAGGAGTTCTAAATTATCCTAATTGTACAGCAACTACAGGGACATAATTTTCACTTACGCCTAACTTGTAATATCCTTGTGCAATGAAGAAAAGGTAGTCTCTTTGGTCTGCTCCACTATGGCACAGTCCTGAAGTACATCAGAAAACAAGACAATAGTTACACTGTAGTAGTTTGACTTTCAATACAGCACGAGAGGGAAGCATGAGGATCATGTGACTAATCGGAAAAAAAATTCCAGAGTCCAGAGTCAAAGGCTGAGGTTTTTTTCATTTAGGTTTTTTCTTGTTCCCCAAGCTCAACCACTAAAACACTGTTAATGTACTTGTCCTTTTTAACGGGGTAGGACATGAGTAAAAGGTTTTTTTTTTTAAACTAAGATTAGCATTAAGTAAAAACATTGTTAAAGAACCTGTCCTTACGGAGTTTTTATGAAAGGAGTGGATGTCTACCTGGAATTGTTAAAAAAAATTAAAAGACTGATTAGAAAAATGAAAAAACTTTTTAGTCATACCGGTAAATAATCTTACTATTATGAACCCAGTGAATTTAAAAATGGCAACCAAGTGGGTGCATGGCAGTGTAGGTCAAAGAGGTTTTAATTGATGCGCCCCAAGATTAATTATATTAGCATTAAAACAAACCAGTAGTTAAAGAATTTGTCCTTACAGAGATTTTATTAAGCCCTAAAAATATGCTAAAAAGTATGGATGAAGGATTTTTTTTTATAAAATTATTGTAAATGTACCTTGAAGGAGGAGGACTCCTTTTAAAATGTCACTCTTGTCATTGCCTCTAATCAAACACCACGCATAATTGAATTGTGTATTTGGAGAAACATTTCCTTTCTCAAGTTCAGTATTGTATGCCTCCTCAAAACCCTACACAAGGCAAAACAGGAGAAAGCCATTAAAACACCCCTGCTTTACATTCAAAAGTTTCCAAATTTTGTGAAAAATGTTCCCTGTCTCAAAAAAGGCTAATTTAATCAAATACTGATTTTGGAAAGGAAAGGAAAGGAACTTTATTTCAAAAGTGTCTAGTCTTGTCTGGGCTCAAAGTTAGAGACCAAATGGTCGCACATGCGACTAAATTTCTAGTTGTGCACCTAAAAAAAAAAAAGAAAAACCTCTTGGTGCAGAGTAGAAAACCAACAAATTCAACCCACATGTGATGCCAATTGTAGGAATTGAAATCGAACCTGATCCACATTGGTGGAAGACAAGTTCTCTGAGCTCACCACTACATGTACATGTACACCAGCCCTGCATCACACAATGCCTGGGCCCTGATCCTTGTTGCAGCCAAAACAAGGCTAAGGGGTGACCCTGAAAGTGCATGTTTTAACTTAATATCGGTTGTAACTACGGTAGTTGTCTTGACTTCTGATTCTTTCCTACATGTTACGAAAGCCGCAACTACACCTGTAGCAGATTTAACTGAATAGAGTGTAATGTGAAGTGAAAGATTTCAATCCCAATGAACCATGTGAGCGTTAGCCCTACTGATGGAAATGGGCCCACACAAGGACAGAGAAAAACTCTGACCAGGGTGGGAATTGAACCCACGACCTTCGGGTTAGATCTCCGCCGCCCTACCGACTGAGCTACAAGGTCAGACGGGAGCAGGCCGTGGGAACTGAAGATGTTAAAGTTACGGCAATGAACATGTACAAGTACAAGAAAGGGTTACGTTTATACAAAAGTTGGCCGTGTAGCACTTATATTTTAAACAGATTTAACTGAATAGAGTGTAATGTGAAGTGTGAAGTATAAACGTAACCCTTTCTTACACCTGTAGCATATGACCCAAATACACTATTGACATATGATTTAGGAATGATTAATTTTAGCAGTTAACTGTTTTCTTATATTATGGTATTGAAAAACTGACTGAATTTACCTGTGTTTAAATAGTAATGTACATAGTCACTAACGACCAGATTTGCCTATACATGTACTTTGACTCATGTCTTAGACCTTCCATCTCAAATGAGTTTCACAGCATTCAAAGCCCAGATGCCACTATAGTAAATAGTATGGCACCAGATTGTTGGGGTGTTTGTTTGTTTGTTATTTATTTGTTTGAGCAGGTTGAAGTTTTGGCAGCTATTTAGGTAGCTGATGTGGACCTGTTATACGTACACCAACCTATATACTCGCAGAGAACAGCCACAACACAAGGAACTTCATCCCCTACTCTTCTCGAATAGTGTGTGGGTTCTTTAAAGTCCCACAGGGAATTAATGAATAGGAAGATATTTGTGCAACGGGGCCTACGGTTGATAGTCCTTATCTGAGAAGACTTGAAAGTCTAACCATTTGCGGCTGTAATTACAAAGGCAGCACTTTCTCCTCAGTTTTTAAGACCCTGAGTGTTGGTCCGGCTGGAGTCGAACTCACGACCTCCTGCATGGCAGCCCGGTGCTCAACCAACTGAGCCACCGGTGCGCGGTGAATCTCAGCACTAGAAAACACAAACTAATCACCTGCAAGTAGCCTATTAAAGGGAGGTAAACAATGTTTGTGACAAGATGCTTCTTTCAATGCTGTAAATGTAGTATTGCAATAATTATTTATTAAGAGTTACAGGCTAACTTTATAGTTGGACAGGGGCTGTCTTGTGGTCACAGTATTAAACACCTCTCCACTCTTCACTGTCAATCAGATACCCACCATCCACTTTCTTTTTTGTACATGTATTGAATGACAAGCTCTCGCTAATGACATAATATGGCGGCCCAATTTTAATGGGCTTCAAATTTTGAGCTAGAAACATAATTTCCTTTTTGTTTCAAACTGATGCGCCGAATGCAGAATGTTTTTGCAGCCATTACTAAGGGTTTTCACTGGAACATCAAAATCATCAGTCTATAGTCATGTGATGTCTACGTTGTTGTCCAAAAGTCAATAGCCCTTTTCACGGTTAGTTTTTCTCATTTGCATTAAAATGTAATCTAATGTGGGTGCGAGGCAATTTCGGGTTAAAACTGCAAAATAGGCCGAAATTGCCTCGCATACATGCTAGATTGCATTGTACTACAACACAACAAAAGGCGAAACGTACAGTCTTTATACACTACGGTCATTATACAATATCTTTAATACCATATATTGAGAGATCTCATGCTCTTTGCAGTTGCATAAACAGCATTTTGCCGACAAAGCGCTTAAGTAAAAAATATCCACCTCTCGCAAAAATCCGTTTGCTGCCACAAACAAACTTCCACACACACTGACGGGTTAACAGACAAAAAAAGCGCAGCGCATCTTTACCTTCATGTCTTCGTCGGTAAGGCTGTCGTCCATACTTCTCTGCTATAAAGTAGACAAATAGGATGTCTGATGCAGTAATTTCTCTTCCAAAAACTGTGGATGTTTCGACTCCGTTTGCGTTTTCACGTATTGCAAACCTCGTTTTCAGGAAGAGATCAATTTCTCGTCCCAGGTCTACTCGGAGTTCAAATTAAAGATGGCTGCCTGATTCGTGGCAATTTCGGCAATTTTGAGGTTCAGAAGCATCTTCGATTCTTAAACGCCATGGACTCCGGAGAACAAGATGATGGACTGCTAAAAGCCCTTTTCAAGGAGTCGTTTCAAGGTAACGTTTGTTTGAGATATGAGTTGTTGATGAGATACGAGCTGGAAAATAAAGAGCTTCGTTATGTTGGCTTTCCAGAAATGTACATATGTTGAAGATGTCGGAAATGTACATTTTACGGTAAAGAATAATGAAAATAATAAAAAGTTGGCCAATGTATAAAAGCGATCCTTGTAATTCTCTGAACTTTTATTCAGATGCAAGAAAGCTTTCTTATAAAATGCACATAGCTAGTACACTATACAGTCACTAGCTTCGAGAACAAAATTACCGGTATAGTCATCGGTAGCCCAAGCTTGATATACTGTATGTGTATCTGTACTGCACTATATTATGCAAGAGTAGAAATATAAGTATTTGTATGGGGAAGAGGTTATTCTCGAAATTCCAAAAAAAAAAAAATTACGATTTGAAATAAGAAATAGCTTACCTTGCTTTAGTCTTGGTACGGTCTCTGGGTCGATTAAGAGCGATTTAGGTGGTTTTTGGTTCCTTTTCCCTCTATATATTCTTTCCCAAGGTTGGGCACCGAGACAAAGCCGCAGAATGGAATCACCGCTGGAAAAGGGCCATAAATTCGCTCCCATTAGGCTTTGATTGCCTCATAATTCCATGCAGATCATGGATGATACTTCCGCTGCCCATTCGTCTTCTTCATTTGAGCCGCTTGTACACTGGGAAGGAATTAAGGGCTGCCAAACTCTGCAAACATTTGCTTCGAGAGCCATCAGATGAGGCTTAATATTCACCAACCACATTACCC